>NC_029792.2:125448394-125462024 GCF_000816755.2 Arachis ipaensis | reverse complement strand
TATTTTTTTTAATTAAATGTTGATATTTTAAATTTTGTATTGATTTATATAAATTTCAAATGAAAAAAAATAAAAATTACAACTGGTACACACATATTGTTCTTCTCTCACATCACCACACTAGTAACTATATATTCATCTAGTTTTTTTTTTCAAAAATAGTAGATTATATTTCATTAATTATTGAAAAATATAATATAAAGATGTCTAAAAGCATGGACAGCATAATAAAAGGTGAAAATTTCTCAAAACAATACACTGAAAGTATTCATATAACGGTGCATGGTCGAAAAATGAAGAAAAATCTTAAAGAAGAAAGAATGATAAATCAAATTGAATGAAATTAAGAGATTGCCTCATGGAGATGACGATCTAAAATGGGAGTTCTTTGGATTTCACAGAGCAACTTGACAAACCTTGTTAGAATGGCAGATGGCATTGAAGTAGAACCTTCAAAAATTAACTGGCTGTGAGCTTTCCAACAGTTCCAGCAAATGATGGCAAGCAATTGAGAATTACAGTCAGCATTCTTCAACGGGTTAAGCATCTCTGTTGATGCAGTCCACCATGTCCAAAAGTCGTTAGGGCTCTGAGGGGAAACACAGTCACAAAGATAACTCTGAGACCATACTTCCTTGATTCTAGAGCAATCGATTAAACAATGAGTGATTCTTTCTGTTGCTTTATGACATCAGGGGCATATTGGCGATATAGATGGGATGCGGTGGTGAATTTGAGCAAGCAACGGAAGCCAACCATAGAGAGCTTTCCAGATAAATAGCTTAATTTTGTGAGGCAAGTTCAACTTTCATAGATCAATCCACGGCTTTTTCTGCTGCATATAATTAGGGCAAAGCTCCAAAGGTGGATGGTGAAATAAATAGCTAATTCTGTAACGTGAAGCTGTATTATATTGCTTGGATTTATTCAAATTTCATTACAATACGTCTTGGGGAAATAATTCTTGAATGAGATTCTGATTCCAATTCCTGTTTTCAGAAATTAAGTCTTTAACTCTTGGAACAAACTCAGAAATAATCTGTCTGTTTGGCATGTCAAAAATCATTAAAGGATACGGAGGAGGTAGCCAAGGATCCTCAAAGGTTCGGATATTCTCTCCAGTACCCACAGCCCAATTAAGACCTTTTTCAACAATCTTTCGACCTTCCAATATGCTCCTCCATCCCCAAGAAGGTAAGACTCCAATTTATGTAGTTATAGCATTACCATTGCTAAACTATTTACCTCTTAGGATTTTGGAAAATAGGAAAGTATGTTGTGTTACGAGCCACCAAAACTGTTTGCCTAAAAGCGCCAGATTTTGGATTCTGAGATCTTTAAATCCAAGGCCTCCTTCTCTTCGTGGGTGAGTTATAGTATCCCAACTAATTGATGAGTCCATATTTGATGATAATTTTTGTTTGAATTGGACGGATTTCATCACATAAACTCACATTTATTCACTAAAATAGCATACTTTTATGTTTTATCCCGAAATTGAACCTAAATGTGAAAATATGTATTTTTGTGCTTAAATTGATCATTTTAATTTCACTTTTATTCCATTCGATGCAGTGATGTGTTGTGTGAGTGATTTCAGGTCCAATAAGCAAGAATGGTTTGGTAGAAGTGGAAGGAAACATGCAAGAAGGGAGAACACATGAAGAAAACAAAGGAGAAGCACACACTGAAGTGTGCGTACACACAACCTCTTGTTCGTACGCACAAGTAGAGAAATCAGCAAGTGTGCGTACGCACAAGTCCCAGCGCGTGACTTCATTAATGAAGCACGTGGCTCGCAATTTTGGGGGCCTTTTGGCCCAATTTTTGGAGTTGCTGAAGCCAAATTGAAGGCTATATCAAAGGAAAATGAACATACACTTTGGGAGGCTACATTACACACATTAGATAGATAATTAGGAGTAGGAGTAGTGTAGAGTAGTGTTCTTTCAATTCTCTATTAGGGTTTACTTAAATTTCATTGTAGAATTTTATAGTATTAGTTTTGATCTTGGATTTTGTTCATCTCTTTTATAAGTACTCTTTAATTTCTCTTTAATTACGTCACATTTACTCTTGCTTTCTTATAATAAAGTTATTTTGTTAGTTTGCTCTATTTTGATTTCTTGAATCTTTTGTTGATGAATTTGTGGTGCACGAAATTGAACTCCGCACAACTGAACCGGCAAGTGCACCAGGTCATCCAAGTAATACCTCAGGTGAGTGAGGGTCGAATCCCACGGAGATTATTGGATTGAGCAAGCAATGGCTATCCTGTAGATCTTAGTCAAACGATTAGAAAAGATGGTTGTTTGTTTGAAAGCATAAATAAAATAGTAAAGAACGAAATACCAGGTTGGTGTAAGAACAGTGATAGAGATTCAGTTAAGTCTTCAAAGATGCGTATTCTTTCTGGATTAACTTTTCTTACTACCTACTTCAATAATCAGTGATTCATTCGATGGCAGTCGTAATTGACTAACTCATGTAGCATCCTCATCAAGTTAGCCTCTTCTAAACCATAGCAGTCCATCATATCCGAGCAACTCATGTCCTCTCATCAAGTTAACTCATGGCTTCCCACTATAGTCGAAGGTGAAGACCTAAGCAATCCACTCCCCTTCGCGATCCTACTCAAAATGCCACAGGCAAGGTCGGATCTTCCGGATCAGGGAATGTTGCTTCTCAGATTCTAGCCTTAACGCCATAGAGACCTCAGCAACCCACGGTCAACGGAATTTTATGTCACTTATCCAAAGTCACCCAGGCACTCTCTTGAAATCCGCAGTGCATTTTCTAGTTGTGGTTCAATGTTATCCGGGTCAAGACTCACACGGATCCCATGTAGAACAAGGATGAATGTCACGGTTCATCCTCAATTCATGAGATGAAGAATGAAAATGCACAAGAGAATGGAATCAAACGTGTATTGAAATAGAAACAGTAATATTATTAATCCATGAGAATCAGCATAGCTTCTAACTCTAACTTATGAGGTTTAGTTGCTCATAGCTTACAGAAAGTAATAGTAAAATGTAAAAAGGGCAAAGATCTCTAACATTGGTGATCTTTTTTCTATATATGATAACCTAATAATTAAGAAGTACAGAATTATGATAGACTATACTAGAGGTGCAAAAAAATAAACTCTTGGGCCCACTTTGGTTGAGTACTTGGGATGAGTTTGGCGTCCAACTTGAGGAATGGGCGTTGAACACCCATTGGGAGGTTATTGGCGCTGCCTTGTGCCTCTTGGTGGCATTGAATGCTAGGAATGGGGTGGAATGTGGCGTTCAATGCTGGCTTAGGTTCCTTTGGGGCGTTGAACGCCAGAAATGGGGTAACTCCTTGACATTCAATGCCCAATATGGGCAAGCTCTTTCAAAGAAAAATATAGACCATTATATATTTCTGGAAAGTTCTGGAAGTTAGATTTCCAACACCGTTAAGAGCGCATCATTTGGACCTCTGTAACTCCAGAAATGCTCATTTGAGTGCATGAAGGTCAGAATCTGACAGCATCTGCTTTGCTTTCCTTGCCTCTGAATCGGACTTTGCCAAAACTCCTCAATTTCATCCAGAAATTACCTAAAATCATCATAAAATACAACAACTCAAAGTAAAATCCAAAAATATGAATTTAGTACTAAAACCTATGAAAATATAATAAAACTTAAACAAAACATAGCTAAAACAATATGAAAATGATGCCAAAAAGCGTATAAAATATCCGCTCATCAATTTGGTCTTTTATGATTTATATATGCTTGATTGGATTTCTATTGTTGATATTGTTAATAATTTGGTTATAGTTTTACTTTCCTTTGCAATTTACCATGTTTTGTTTTTATACCCACAAGGTGTTTGTGAAAATGCCAACTATAGATTTTGAGTAGATTTTCACACCTTGACTTAGGAAATGAGTTCCTACAATACTAGAGTCATAATACCCGATATTTAGTGGTAATCCTTGGGTTGTTAATTGGCTCTTGTTTCCATTGATGCTAGCTTTTTACTAAGTTAATTAGTAAGTTAGCTTGAACTTATGGATTAAGGTCAATTATGCTTGCTTGACTTACTCCTCGATGTTAGGGATTGACGAAGTGAGATTAACTCGTCATAATTGCCACAGTTGTGGTTATGACGATGATAGAATTACTTAATTCTCATTCCCAAGTTAAGACTCTTTTATGTATTTATCGCATTTTCACTAGTTTTGACCTTGTTTCCTTTTTATTTGCATTAATTTCCTTTTTTGATCTTGTATTAGTTCTTTTATTCGTTAATCTCTTTCATATTTTCCATTTTATACTTAAAAAACCCCCATGAATTCACAAGAAAAAATTGTGTACACCTAAATTGCATAGTCCGAGGGAGACGACTAGGGATTTAAAACTCCCGGTTATTTTGTGTTGATTGTGACATCTTTGAAGTAAACTTTGATTGAGAGCTAATTGTTCGTTTGGACTATACTTGCAACAAAAAAATTCTATTTGTGAAATTCTAAACCTACCTCTTGGCCTTCAGCATTAATCCAAGCCATCTGCCTTTTAAAACCTTTTTGTCCCACCAAAACTAAGAAACTAGATAGTAAATTTCCAAAATTAAACCATCAAGCAATTTGAAGCAAGACAATGTATAAATAGAAATAGCTTCTCCCACTTCTTTAAGCAATACCACCCGATGATAGAAGATGGCACTTCCACCATTGGATTCTTTTTCGAACCTTCTCTTTGATCATACTAAAAGAAGCCTTTTTCGATTTAAAGACTGTAGAAGGCAAACTAAGGTATCTATCCTGGGCCCCAATATGATTAATATTCATAGAGTTAGCCAGTAGTGTAGAGTAGTGGAGGGAGTGTTGTGGCTAAAGAATACAGAGATTTATTAGGATTTACACTCTGGCCACTGATGCTTTCATAAGAATTCAATAAATGCAGGATGTTTGAACATGCTTCAGGATTAGCATTACAGAATAAGATGGAATCATCAGTAAAAAGGAGATTGTTGACCTTGGAACATCGCCTATGTATCTAAAGATCCTGAATTAGTCTGTTTTGTTCTGTCTTGTCTAGCAAGAAGGAGAAACCTTTTGCACAGAAAAGAAAAAGATAGGGAGATAGAGGATCTCCTTGTCAAATACCTCTATTTGGTTTGAAGAAATCATAGGGTTGTCCTTCCATAATGACAGAATAAGAAACATTTGTCACTAATTCTCGAATGCACATGATCCACCAGGAGTCAAAACCAAACTTCTCCAATATAAACCAAAGAAAGTGCCATTTCACCATACACTCATGAGCAATTAGGATATTATCATAGATTAATTTATCTTTAATAAAAGTACTCTGCGTATGGCTAATTAGTCTATTCATCATATCCTGAAGTCTATGTACAAGTACTTTAGAGATAATCTTGTAAAAGACTGAGGATAGGTTTATTGGTCTTACCTGAGTCATATCTTTAGCATAAAAAATACTGGGAATAAGACAGATCTGAGTGTGGTTAAAACTCTTCAAAATTCTGTCCCCTGAAAAGAAGCTCTTAACTACTCAAAACGCATCACCACTAAGTATGTTCCAGAAGCTTTGAAAAATTTTTGATGTTATACTATCATCTCTTGGAGCACTTTGAGGATGAATGCTAAATGTTGCACATTTCACTTCTTCTATAGTCACTGGTCTTTGAAGCCTACAATTCATGTGAGCTGTAATCTTAGGTTCAAAATTAGTAAACAGAGGTTCAGAGTTCTCATGACAAGAGGAGAAGAAGATGTCCTTGAAATAAGATTCAGCCACAGAAACAATACCAGCATTTGAATAGCCACTTCACTATCACTGCCAGTTAGTTGTCAAATTTTAGTCCTTCGGGTTCAATTTCTAAATTTCTGATGGAAGAAAGTTGTATTCTGATCACCGGATTTGAGCCATTTGACTCTAGAATTATCTTTCCAATAAGATTCCTCATTTTACAATGCTTTCTCAAGTTTGTCCTCTATTTCTGAAATGATGTCGTCTCCATGAATTCCTGATAAACGAAGTTCCTCTAATAATTCAGACTGTAGTAAATCAAACTCCACCTTAAAATTAGATCTGTGTTCTTACTGCCATCTGACAATTTTATACTGACAACACTTTATTTTTTGAGCTAGGATATACATGGCCCAACCATCAATCTATTCATGCCAAACCTCTCTGATAATTTTCCTTATTTCATCATTGGAACACCATCTTTCTTGGAATTTGAATCACCATTTAGATATCTCAGTTCTCGGATTAGAGTCTAAGAGAAGAGGGGAGTGATCCGATCCTAATTCTGACAGTCTAAGAACTGATGCATTGGGATAGAGTTGTTGCCAATCAACTCCTACCAGAAATCGGTTCAGTCTTTCTTATATCAACTCATCACCACTCCGTCTATTCGACCAAGTGAATGGTCTTCCGACCATACCAATATCAATCAGGGAATTATCATCAATAAAACTGTTAAAAATTTCAATAAAATAAGGAGATTTAACACCCCCACCTGCTTTCTCCAATTG
Organism: Arachis ipaensis; assembly: GCF_000816755.2. Taxonomy (NCBI): domain Eukaryota; kingdom Viridiplantae; phylum Streptophyta; class Magnoliopsida; order Fabales; family Fabaceae; genus Arachis; species Arachis ipaensis. Next base: position 125,455,483 of record NC_029792.2, on the reverse strand, counting down.
ATATGAAATGGCATTAAAATTACCCATTAACACAACCTTACCATCGAACTATTGGGTGACTGAAGTTAATTCAGCAAACTAAGACATTCTATGTTGATCATTTGAACTGAGATAAATACCTTGAACACCATAGGGATCATTATAACCAGCTGTCAAAATTGATGCCGCAATGAAAAATCTACCATGCTGTAAAATCTAAACAGTGCAATCATCCCTCTATGCCATTGCCAACCCCACCCCCCCCAGATAATCCATCTGGATCCACAATAAACAATTCCTTAAAACCACAAGATTTTAGTTTTCCTTCAACATCGGAGGAGTAAGATTTGCAAATCCCTTTAAGATTGTGGATTGTCAGGGATCTTCCCAAACCTCGACAATTTTACAAGAGCAGTTTCATATTTCTTTGGGTATTACTTGAAGGCTGGCACCCTCCACCGTCATAGCATCAGAGACAATATCATTGAGATAAATTTTCTTTGAAATATCTTCAGTAACATTACCTCCACTTCTCCGTTTGAAACCTATCACAGACTTTCTCGCAAGTTGTTTCAGGTTTGGTTTTTTATTCTTCTTTCTAAGCTTGAACATGATGTTGTTATTGTGTTGGTCATTATTCATGCGATAGGATATCTCCAATAAAGCATTAGAAGAAGAAATAGTATCAGTAGCCATACCAGTATTTTCTGATTCACCCTCATTTTCTGTTCTAGAACCTAAATTGGCAGTGATTTCTTCATTGTTCTATTTTATATAATCATCTTGCACACTCAATTTTGAGAAACTATCAAAAAGTCGAGCAGGTGGAGATTTTTTCTTCGGTTGAGCTGGAACAGAACCATCCCAAGGTTGATTAGGATTGAAGGAAGCTCTCTTTTCAGTTAAACGCCTATCGATTTGATCTGCCTTAAGCCATTCACCAACTTTATCTTCCTTGATATTGTTTCAGGTAGAATCATCAATAAAAAATTGGCAGTTCTTAGGTTCATGCCCTAATTTCGCACAATAAGTATAGAACACACCTATACGTTCATAGCGTACTCCAATTTTCAGCATTTTCTTATTAGGATCAAGCAATTTCAGTGTATCCCTCATTCTTTTATCACCGTTCAGTTCCACTTTAGCATTCACTATGCGTATATCTTTGTCTCTAACTTCAAACAGAGCAACATCTTTAATTTGACCAAGTCTCCCACCCAATTTTTGGCCAATCTCAAGCATTTTGTATTGTTCAGGCAATCTCCAAAATCGTGTCCATGCAGAAAAAGAAGAGATGTGGTTATCCTCCATGTTTACTAACTGCTTCCATCTACGAATGTGAAAAACAAAACTCTTGAATAACCAAGGCGAACCCCTCTCATTTCGAGTCACGAGTCATTCTCAAAGAAAAATTGAAACCGGTTCCTGGATTTTTCAACTACTCTGAATCCTTCTGGTTTATTCTATATTGCATAAAGGACTCCTTCCATGGTACCTATAGAAAAGATCCGATCTGAGAAAATCCTTTCAGACAAGCTTCGTATACAGGTTTGAATTCCTTCAGAAACATCTTCATCAGCTAAAACGATCTCTTCCTGATCACTGTCAATTATATGGGGTTTTGAGTATCTGATTTATTGCTTATAGTGTAGAGAAAACCAGAATTGGTATTTGATTATTCTGGAGATAAAAGATATATAGAATGAGTGAATTAGAAAATGAAGTGAATTAAAAGAGAAATTCAGCATAGGGATGAATTGGGAGAGGAAACAAAAATTAGGGAATCAAGTGGGGGTGAATTAGAAACAGAAAAGAAATTAAGAGAAGAAAGTAGAAGAAGATGAAAAAGACTTTGACGAAGAAAAGACAAAGAAAGGTGAAACCATGGAGGTGGCGCAGTGAAATCCTAGTAGAGTGTGGACGAACCCAAGGGGCGTTGACCAGATGTGGATTATCTTATTATTCATCTAGTTAATAAGATATATAACTAAGAATTTAATTTGATGTACTATCAATATAAAGTAATTTTACAAATACAATTAATTATGTATTGTTATGTCAGTAAAAATAACTACTTTTTACATTAATCATATGAATATCATCCAAAATACAAATGTAGTTAGATAATTGTGTAAAATATTTTATATAGTGTATCAAAATTAAACTCTTTAACACATGACAGGAAAGATATTTAACTTGATTTAGTTATTAGTTTATTACAATGATAATTAATTATAGAATTTAATTTTAATGCATTTACAACATGAAAGAATTTTACACGTGCATTTAATTACATATCATCACATTAGTAAAAAAACTACTTTCAATAATCAATACGTGATGGTGATCTAAAGATACAGACTTGATTGACTTATTGTGTAAAATGGTTTACACGATCAGTGCATTAAAATTAAATTCTTAATCGTATATATAAATAGAGCAATGTTACATGGCCATCAAATATTATCATTTTTGGCTAGCACTTGACCAACAATAATTTACACTTATATTTACATATGTTTTGCACACAAAAAACATATAATTTGTACCTATATTCACTAGAGTTTTGCATACATGAAATAATACAGTTTGCATTTATATTTTACAGGATTTACACACGTGAATAAATAAAATTTATTTGTTAAAGATAATTTAGTATTTTTGTTAGTCAAATAATGACCAAAAATACTAAAAAATTTTAGTCCCAAGAATTTCTCATATAAATATTCTATTAACTAGATTAGGGTCTATTTTAAATTAAGGGAAAAAAATATGTGATTTAAGCTTAAGAAACAGTTGGAACTTTAGAAATCAAATAAAATCTTATCTTATCTCTTAATTTTATGTTTTTCTTGAATAAATTTAGAAAATAAAAATGTTCAAAATTCATATTAAATCCCTTGCATTTTTATTAAATTTCATAACGAGGTTTATATAACTTAGATGTCAATATTTTTATCAAAATAAAAAATAATAATAATATCGGATAAATTACATGCAGGTTTTTATTTAAACAAAATAAATTAATTATTTATTCAAATAAATCGATTTTCAAGTTTTTATTATTTTAAATATTATGTTATAATTTCGTTGGTACTGAGGCAAAAATGTAGATTATGATATTTGTGTGAGTACTGGCAGCGAAAATATTGCAAAAAGATTTTTTTTTAATTTCATTTTTTTTATGATGAAAATCAGAAAGAAAAAAAGAATAAATTTGCGCTTTTATTACTAGTAAAATTGGGACAGTAGCGGCTATAAATAGTGTGCCCCTTGCTAGAGTTTTTCAAACAAAATCATTTGCCAAATTTCTTTTGTGTGAAAGGGAGAGAAGAGCACCGAGATCAATAGAGAAGTGGAAAAGATAAGATGAAGAAAGGAGAAGAAGAAGAGAAAAGAAAAGGAGTGGGAGAAAATGTCGCGTAATAACGACATTAATCGACTGAATGAAGACAGACACATTGTAGGACATCTAAACGAATAAGTTTGTAGTGTGTATTTTTTTTTTTTTGTTAATTATGAGAAGTAAATTTTTGATAATTTTTTTTGCTTAACTTAGTATAAATATAAATTTGTTTGCATATGTTAGTATTAATTTTTAGTTGTTAAGATAATAGAGAGTCAAATTTGAAATTCATTTATTTAGATTAGTGAATATGTTTGTTTTAAATTAGTGTAAAGTATGTAGTTTTAGCTAATGACATAGTCTCCCCATATTCATTTAGAAATTGCGGGTTCGAGTCTCACTCCTAACTTTGGAAAAAAAAAAATCCCTTTCCTAGAAGTATGGCTGTGACCCATAGGAGTTGGTGATAGATGCACTTGGAGCCATACTTGAAGGCGAGGTGAGTGTGGAGAGCAACTAAGTTGTGAATTGTCAATAATTGTCAATAGAGTTTGATGACGTCATTTTCTTTCTTACATTTTCTTTTTCCCTTTCTTACCTCTTCCTTCAAACTCATCCAACAGAGTTTGATGAGATGCTATTTCGCAAAATTCTTTTTTAGTAAACATAACTGTACCGATCAACGAGTTGGAAAGAAGAAGAAGATCTGAATCTTTATTACTCTGTGATTCATTGATTTCTAAAAAATGGTAGACATGGTGAACAGATGAGTTGTGGTTTTGACAACCAGAGTAATGTCAATCTCCTCCATCAACTCATGAATCTTCAATCTCAAATTTTGAAGAGTAACACAAGTTCGATTCAAGATCAATGAAACCCTTATTGCAACAATGGCATACTCTTATTGCAACAAGTAAGGCCATACAGAAGATGTGTGCTATAAGAAGCATGGGTACTTTTTCCATTTTCAGCAACGGCAGAAACATAACATCACAATTAATCACTTGATCACTAAGGACCACGATAATATACTCAATGACAAATAATCTCAGCTCAATTGTTTCCAAGAGAACATTGGAACATCAAGATCTGAGTCCACTCCAGAATAAAGATTTGTCTTGTTAGAGTTTATCAAAGACAAAAGTGTGCAGCAATAACCTCATAATGCAAATCAAATTTTGACTAATTCTATTTAGACCTCCACTTCAGGTACAACCATCGCATTGCATTTTAATGCAAGAATTATGAGCATTATCACTCCAAAATCTGCACTATGGGTCATTGACTCTGGTGCAATAAATCATGTGACTTTCGACTTAAAAGATTTTGCAAACCTTTAAAATATTGCTCCAATAAATGTGATATTGCCAAATGAGACCAAAACTGTCAGCATCATCATTGGCATAATCACATTCTCTAATTTTTTTTTCTCAAAAATATTTTGTACATTCTCTCTTTTGATTTCAAACCAATCTCTGTGTCAAAATTAACTTCAAACTTAAATTGCCAACTGTTAATCAATCATAAGTGGTGTGAGATACAAGATCGATCCACATCGAAGATAATTGGCATTGTTAAGTGTAGAGAAATATTATACACAATGAGTAGATAACTATAATTTTCTCACTTTCTCCCTCCTCCAACAAAGCAAGCTTCATTGGCGGCAACTACGGCTACTACTCATCACACAACACCTTCACACACTGAGCACAACAACATTTGACATCTTTAGATTAGGACACATACCCATGCATAAACTGATTTTACTGAAGAAATATTATCCTTTTATAGATTGTATTGCTTTAAAACCCCTTGTGACTCATGTCATTTTGCAAAACAAAAGAAATTATTTTTTTTATCTTAGTACAACTGAAATAAAAGATTATTTTGACTTAGTTCATATGGATATCTGGAGTCCAATGTCTGTCCCTTCTAATAAAGGACATAAGTACTTTTTTACTATGGTGGGTGGCAAGAGCAGATTTACTTGGATTTTTTATGAAATGTAAATCTAAGGTATCACAATTGGTTATTAATTTTGTGAATTTTGTCAGAGTACAATTTGAAAAACAAGTTAAGTATATAAGGACTGACAATGAGACAAAATTCACTCTAAAATCTTTTTTTCATCAACTGCCATTTTACACCAAACTTCTTGTGTAGAAACACAGAGCAAAATGGGATTGTAGAGCGAAAACACCAGCACATTTTAGGTGTTGCTAGAACACTGTTATTTCAGTCAGGAATTTCACATTATTTTTGATAATACGCAGTTGTTCACACTATTCACCTAATAATAGGTTGTCTAGCACTAAACTAGATAATGCTAGTTCTTATAAGCTTTTATACCGTAACTTACCTAACTTTTTATATTTAAGAGTATTTGGTTCTCTTGCATATGCCTCCACATTAACAAATTTAATAACAAAATTAATCTCAATGCAAGAGCCAGAAAAACAACTTTTTCGATTTTAAATTTGGAACAAAGGATTTTCGACTTAGCATGTTATATCCCTCTTTTCATGTCCTAGATATATCACAGATTCCTAGACTATAAGGTGTCTCCCGAACAGAGACACGTTATCATTTCTGGTAGCTGCCAGGTATGAATTTGATATTAAACTATTTAGTATTTATCATACCTTTCTTTGTATTAAAACCATTCTTAAAAGGCTTATGGTTTTTGATTCTTTAGGTTACAGCATAGAGACGACACGGGACAAAAATTGATACACTGGAAGTAGCAATTGGACTTTGTTCCTTTTGTCAGGGTTATAAATTTGTTTTTTATTTTTAATTCGTTGTTCATTGCTATTTATCATACTTTATTGTCTTATCATCTATACACTTGTTATTGTAATATTAGTGGATGGTTTACAATTCACCTCAATTACAATCTCATTCACTAATGTGGATAAGGAGTAATTGTGAGAGGCTGACTTGGATGGTTGTGCTGCTTATTGTCTGCTTCCAGTACATAAAGTTTTACCATGCTGATTGAGTGTTGCGTTAATTTGTAGGACAATAGAACATTCTAGAGTGACCAGTAAGCATCGACGGTTTGTTGCGTGTGAATGTGAGAATCGAGGACAAGTGGTGGCCGACCGAGCTTGCTATATGGTATAGTGCTTGGGGAGCACAATTTGAACCTGATCGTCAAGCAATTGTCATTCCGACGGACGGATATGCAACCGTAAGTTGAGTACTTTGATTGGTGAGGGGTGCATGTCGTAGTAGGCTCTTGGCTCGACAGGATGCGGCCTTGATACATGTTCTTCTTGAGGATTGCCCAGCTCATGTCCCACCTTGTGTGCCTCAGATTCTTCCTGATGACTATCCTGATCATAGGCACAGGCAGAAACGGGCACACACCGGTGCAAGTCATAGGCAGGATAGGGGCGTAGCTTGATGTAGAGTAAGAGGAAGCTTCTGAGTACCACCGATAGCAGGAGCCAACCGAAGGAGGGATGGACGGTGTATGCACTTTAGATCTGTCCCAGCATAAGACTCAGCATCAATGACAAATACACTCTAACTTCAAGGTTGTCTCATCATTAGGGGCAGCATATGACGATAAGGTCGATATGTATGAGATATTTTACTTGGCCCGCTTTTTCCGACGAGGAGATGCAGAGACTAGCAATAGCATATCACTAGGGACAAAACTCGCAATCCGCTCAGCAGGTGTTTACACAACCTATGATCCCAACCATCACATTGGAGTAGACTCCACTATCGTTGTCCATGTCGCCACTAAGAGGCAC
>NC_029792.2:125445847-125447496 GCF_000816755.2 Arachis ipaensis | reverse complement strand
TGCTGATGTTAATTGATGTGAGCTTATTTGGCTTTTCCACTCCAGGCTCATAGCCACGTCTTCTACAATCAGTTCCACCATAGCACGATCTCCAGCAGTCAATTCCATAATAGCAAAAGCTCCCACAGCCAGTTCCACCATACCAACGGCCTAGGCGCGAGGTACAACCTCCAGGATGTGGGACCTATGGTGTGCTAGGAGATGATCGAGGTAGAGGACGTGGCAGATAGTTGTTATGTTTATGATTTATATTTACTTTATTGTCGATATTACATGTAGTAGTCTTTAATGGATGTAGTCTTGGGACATAGTTGTTGCCAAACATATATGTTTACCTCGTACTTGTGAACCTCCTAGTATCTAAGGTTCTGCTAATAAGCAACCTGAATGATCCATCTACAATCAGCTGCATAATGCTTGCAACGATAGTGATATTTCATCCGATCAGACTCAATTATCTTTTTCAAAGGTTGTAATTATTTCTGGCTAGGTGCATGGACTCTTTGTTATAGAATCTCTACTCGGGTTGCAACTCTGCACTCCTATCTAAGTTGTAGTCATAGGGACCCCTAGGATCAAAAGAAAATAGATCAACCTTCATAGCATCAAAGTCTAATGTGGAATGATGGCTTGGAATTTGCAAACGAGAGGAAAGAGGAGGTGGTACAAACGACGCTTCTTTTGGCACTCCAGTGTCGGTTTTTCGGGTGTGGCTCGCATCCAGCGTAGTGGTATAACTCAACATGCCTGAACATGAAGATGAAGAATTTTTACCTATGTCTACGATCTCAATGTAAAACTCCATCGCTTATTACGCCACAATCTTCCCATGCACTTCGAACATAGCACAAACATATTCGTCATCTTTAATCCAAAACACTTTATAAGCACTCTTTGATTTTCATCGATAAATATAGATCAATATCCTATTTTCTTTATATATTTCCTCCCCAATAAATTTATGTTTATTAGAATTAAACTTTTCGGCTCAATCAACGATTGTAATTGCATGTTTGCATTATATTTCGATAATTGCATTCGAAATATGCATTATCATTATTATTAAGCCTAATTGTTGCATTAAGATAAACAATAACATTAACGTGTTCAGTTGTCATTTTGTGATAACTTTAAAAGAAAAAATTGAAAAATGAGAAATAGAAATGAAAAGAACAATAAATAGATGTGTGGTGTATAATTGTGCTACGCTACTCTAGTATTTATAAAAAAGTTTTTGAACGTTAATATTTCTATGTTCGTTGTCATATTATACGAATTTTGGAGAAAACTTTAATGCTTCTATTTACCATTGTGGCTTTAGTTTGAGGCAAATACTCTTGCCACTGCATCACATGCCTCAGCCACGATTCATGCTCACACTATACATTTTTTTTTTTTGGTATACCACTAGACTTTTTAGCTCCCCTAATACACATTTCTTACCGTATCATTTAGGTTGAAATTAGGTCTGGGCTTTTCTTGTGGGCCAATGTTTTTGTCATCAGAAATCAACAATAATTTTATTTTTAAACATGAGGATATCAAGCCCAAAAACATAGAGCAATACGATACTAATGAAAAAATAATCGCGACAAAAAAAGAGGAATTAATTATTATAATTCTATTGAATTAAATTCCTCTAATAAAGT
>NC_029792.2:125443821-125445698 GCF_000816755.2 Arachis ipaensis | reverse complement strand
ACATAATACAAAATATAATTTAATAATAATAATTTATTTCTCATTTCATCACTTAATTAATTTTTTATTTTAAATAAGTATATTTACCTAACAATAGGACTAGAAATAAATCAAATTGAGTCGAATTAGAATAAACTTAAATTTAATTTATGAAATTTGAATTTGACATACGACTCAACTCATTAATAATAATTGAACTTATTTGTAAAATTTAAATTTAATTTACAAAAAATTCACAAGCTAATTCAAACTCACAAAATGATTCAAATAACATTAGCATAATCTATAATTTTATATAAATAAATTATAATTTATGTATACAAAACTATTAATTATATATCTTTTCTTTTCTTTTTTTTTTTTCCAATACTACAAGTCCTCACTTGGATTAGATTCCAATGTGGGAGTGAGCCTTAGAGTCCCTATAAGAATCAAAACAAACCACACAACACAAGCACCAGCTACAAATTACAAAGTAAAGAAGTTTTGGAACACTAACTAATTTAGCAATAAATCAAAAAATAGAGAAAGGAAAGGAAAGTAAAACGAAGTAGAAAAAAAAATTTTGATTTATAAATACCTAGAGATGTATAAAATGAATACAATGCTCTCACTTTTTTAAAGGGTCAACTACTAATATATATACTAGCATAAGAGAGAGAGTAAATAACAAACCACTAATTAACCAAATTAATACTCTGTTTCTAATAAAGATTTACAATCTTTATCTTTGTTATCCTTCACCTCCCCCTCAAACTGGAGTATGGTCGAAAAGCTACTCGCTATTTGACCCGTAATCTCTCAAAGGCAGCAGTTGATAATCGCTTGGTGAGGATGTTTACAATTTGTTCAATCCATGGGATATGTACAGCATGCAGGGAGTTGTCCCTCAATTTGTCTCGAATCAGCTGGACTTCAAGCTGAAAATGCTTGGTCTTGTCATGCAAGATTGGGTTGTGCATAAGCAGAACTAGCTAAGGTTATCACAGTAAATAGTGGGAGGAGTTGGAAGGGAAACATCTAACTCTTGAAGAAAGTTTTTAAGCCAGACTAACTCAGCTTCACAGGATGCCAAACTTTTGAATTCTGTCTCAGTAGAGCTCCTACTAACAGTAGATTGCTTCCTACAAGACCAGGACACTAAATTAGTGCCAAAATACACACAAAATCCAGATACTGCGATCCTCAATATCAGTAGCCCAATCCGAATCTAAGAAAGCATAGAGCCTTATATCATTGCATCTGTGAAATGTCAATCCAAACTCCTTTGTCCCTTGCAAGTATCTTAATATCCTCTTTGCTGTTTTCCAATGAAGAAGAAGGGGTGCATGCATAAACTGACTTAATTTGTTGACCGCAAAAGAGAGATCTGGACAGATGATGGTCAGATATTATAAGGAATCCACCACTGTCCGGAATAACTTAGGATCTTCAAAAGATTCAGCTCCTGAAGACAACAGTCGCAGAGAAAAAATCATTAGTGTTGGCATTGGAGATGCCTCTCCCATGCCAACTTTGGACAACAAATCTGTTATGTATTTAGTTTGTGACAGATGCAAGATACTATTTTTAGTGTTTTGAATTTCAATACCCAAAAATTAACTTAATGATCTCAAATCCTTCAATAAAAATATTTGATCAAGTTGTTGAATCATAAGAACTAAAACGGCCAACACAAATTCTAAGAACACCAAGCCCAGAAATCATCACAACACATCAAAACCCAAAAACAGCAATTAATCACACCCAACACCTAAAGCATCAAACTAGTCAGCATAGAGCTTTCTTTCCTCTATCATAATTATATATATAAGAACTATATATGTGTGCAAAATTATATATTATTATAATATTAAACTTATCAAAATTTAAATTTT
>NC_029792.2:125439839-125443736 GCF_000816755.2 Arachis ipaensis | reverse complement strand
TTGCTTATTTAATATATAAGCTAAAATTTAGATTTAAGTTTACTTTACAAGTTCATAAACTCAGTTTAGTTGTTAACAAATTGGCTCACTTTCATCTCTATCCAAGAGCCACATGTAGTAGTTGAAGAAGAGTTAAGAGAAAAGGGTATCAATGAAGGTATTCACCAAAGGATACTTTAATAATTAGTTTATCAAGTAAAACCATATATGATTATTTTGGATAGTGTATGTTCCCAATTAATCATTTTGTTGTGTACGATATCATTAGTAAATATTCTACATGTTATCTCTTAATGGAATGATGAAATCAACGACCCTTTTAAGGACAGACAAAACCTTATACTTAGAAATTACTACTTTTTAAAGCTGTTCATAAATTAATAAGTATAGGTGTCAATAAATATTAATCATGCATGCCATAATAATTAATTGACACTCGCATTACAATATATATCATAAACTTTATTGTCATACATTCAATTCAAAGCATAAGGCGCTCCCTCTTCATTTTCAGAATGGGCTTCATGATCAGTTATGTAAAGATTTGTTTACAAGTTTTATATATATAATAGAATGGGACAGGTTGTATTCCCGTTTAATAGTCATTTTTTAAATTTATTTGTGTGAAACAAAAAAGAAATAAGATTGTTGAACCACTTTCATTTTCTAGTATATATATAGAGTGGGATGGATGGTATTTCGTTATGATTTTGCAGTCACTGCCTCTAAAATATCATATCTTTCTATCTATTTTGCAGGGCTTCGTCAAGGCAATGCTCTTCTCCATGATTTCGCAGTCTTGGAATGCAAAATAGCTCTATTTTGCTAGCAAAAATTTTTTTTTTTGGCAAAAAAATCTCCAAGCTTATTTCGCAAAGAAATTATTCAGATAAAGATGTTTAAAATGTTTTTTTAAGATATTTTTTAATAATTAAAATTTAATACATATAATCAATTAAACTGTATTACTTTTATCAAAATTAGATTAGATAAATTGATTTGGCCGAAAAATTAATAAATCAAACATTGAATGAGCTAAACCTCAAAGTGATTCCTGAGATTCACGATTTGCACCAATTTAGTCCCTAACTTACCAATTGCACCATTTATGTCTCCGACTTTGTATGCAATAAAAAATAATTAAATAAGCTCATGTATATATAGAGACGTCTAGTGTTCATGACATTTTAATACATATTAACAAAAGCAAATGCATTAATCAATCATCAATTAGGATTGATGGGAAATAAAGAAACTTTGATTTTGAGTTGATTTTTGTTGTGTGAAAGTAATATCAATCAATTAAGTATCCTAAGATCGGGACTGAATAAGTTTCTGTCAAAGGATGTGACCTCTCTGTAGATGACTCTATCCACTATTCCACTGCCATATCCATCCATGCATTGTTGTTTCTTGCAACGACACATGCGCTTCAAAAAAGAGTATACCATCAAATTAAATTAGTTTCTCTCCCAGCATTATGGTGCCAACAGTAATTTAGCTTTAATTCCCCAAAGAAATATAATTAGAAATTTTTGGGGAATAACATTTATTCAACAAAATCACACAAACATCAAACGAGGCATTAACGATTTGGTAATGAATAAGACATTTTTGTAACCGCATAACTTTTTTTTTTTTAACCACTTTTGTAACTCCATAACTTTTTCTTATTAAGTAATTAAACCTGCGTTTGTTCTTAACAAGAGAAGACACAAAGAATAGGATAGGATAAGATAGTGATGAACAGAGATACAAAATTTTGTATTATTGTATTTTGTTTGATGATAAATTATAATAAATTATAAAAATTCAATTTATTCTCATTTTTTTCATTCAAAAAATTTGAGATGAAAAATATAACAATAAAAAATATAATTATAAAAAATTAACAAGAATAATGAAAGAAAAAATAAAAAATAAGTTGTGTCTTTGTTAGTGTCTCTGTGTTCTTCCTGTCAAGATGGACACAAAATACACTAATTCAGTGTCTCTGAACACACTATCTCTCTCTATATCTCCTCTGCCAAACACAATTTTGTGTATCAGTGTCCTTGTCTCAGTGTCCTGTCTCTATAAACAAACGCAGCCTAAGAATCTATTTAAAAAATAGCAAAAGTTTTTTTTTATTATGAAAAGTTATATTAAGCGTATTTGGTACTATTTTTAAAAAACGTTTTTAATTTTTTCAAGAAGTTAATTGAGAGTTTTTTAAGAAGTAAAAAAAATGACTTTTTCTTTTTCAAAAATTATTTTATCACTTTCATTAAAAGGAAAATTTTTTACTTCAAAATAAAAAAAATCCATTGTGCTATTTTCATTCTTAGCTTTGTGAAAACTGTTTCTTATTTTTGTTTGAAATATTGGCCATTTATCATTATTTTTACGCAATATTCTATCTGCTAGAAGTACTAGTCTTTCACCATTTTCACTTTCATCTGTTAGAAGTGCTGATTTTTTACCATTTTTTTTCAATAGGATCATTCCTTTATTTTACAATATCTCTCCACTTTTTTATGTATCTCTTCATGTACGGAATATTTGTTTAATTTTTTTATGTTCTCCCTCAATAAATTCATGAAATTGGCAAGTCCGAAAAAAAAAATTAAAACTGATTGAAATAAATAAAATATTATTATATTCATAAAAATATGTAAAGAAGAAATGGTGGTTGAAAATAGATCTAGAACACATTTTAACAAAGTTGGTTGGATAAATTTAAAAACAAAGTTCTTGAAAGAGACTAGTTTGAATGATGAGTATAAACAATTTAAAAACAAATGAAATTAGAATGTAAAATCAACATTCAATATTAAAAAGTATTTGTTATCATTGTTATTTTAATATCTATTTTTTTATGTAAAAAAATTATATTTTTTGAGTTATTTATTCAATCACTATAATTTTAAAATAAATACTTTTATAACTAAAAATTTAAACACAGAATAATTTATTCATAAATTGTTATTAATAAAAATTCTTATATTTTAAGTTTTTTTTAAATTTATTTAAGAAATTTATTCAAATTAAATCTAATTTTTTTTGTATGATATCAAATGTAAATTTTTTCTATTAATTATGGTTAAAATTATGTTTCACTCCACTTTTCTATATTTGTGCATTCATGAGATAACTACCATTAATGCGATCATTTTTATAAAATGTTTTCTTTTCTTCCTTTCTTTTATTTTTGTAATTTTTTTCAAAAAAAAAAAAGTTTCTTTAAACGAAATTTTTACTCTCTTTCTATATTTGATTCTAATCTTCAATCAATTATAAATTATCAATCAATATATACACCTAATTAAATAGTATAATGTTTTTAACTATTAATACATAATAGTTAATCTTAAAAAATTATAGAAAGACAACGAGAAAAGAAAGTGGATAATGATTAAAATAGAATAATTTACTATAAAAAATTTGTTAGATGTTGTTGAATTTATCGGTGGATTTATAAAACAAATTCATCGATAATATATTTACCATTATATTTAGTGTCGGAATAAATACGATAGTATAAATTTTGTCGACAATTATTTATCGATGGATTTTTTCGTCCGCCATCAATTATCATTGAAAAATTTCCGTTTGTAATTTTTATCGTTGAATTTATCTCTCGGTAAATCTGATAATAAGTCAATTAACTCAAACAACAAAAAAACTCAGAAAATAAACAATAATCAATAATAAGACAATAATTAACTCGAAAATTAACAAGTAACAAGTTATTCAGAGAATTAAATTAAACCTAAAGCCGCTCCCACTACTCTAGTATACAAATTAGGCATCAACGAACATCAACTTCCACATTACCAAACCAACATGCACTACAAAAAATTTGGGTAAAAACGGCGGTTTTTTTGAATAATTACGGCGGTTTGAACCGCCATTTGT
>NC_029792.2:125427361-125438593 GCF_000816755.2 Arachis ipaensis | reverse complement strand
ATTGATTATTTTGTCATTTTTAAATTTTTTAGTATTTTTATTTTTTATTTGCAATTTTAGTAATTTACTCAAATAAAAATAATAATTACAAAATACTTTTTATGTCTAAAAATAAATTTTTAACCCCACATTTCTTTAGTTAAAACAGATTTGTCAGCATGTGCTTCAAGTTCTCATTATATTTCTTGTTTATTATGTATGTATTTTCAATTTTTGGTACTCACAACACTCTAGTAGTATTGTCGTTTGTGTTTTATTAGAGCAACCTTCAACCACAATAATAATGCTAACCTATAATAAATGTATTTTGTTGTCGTATGCTCAATTCAATCATATATGTTGCTGCTTTATTTTTCATTTATTGTGTGTTTGATACTGTTAAAAACCAATGCAAAAATACACCACATGCATTTGCAGAAGCACATGTATGGCTATTTTTTTTATATTATATTATTGTGTATTAAGCGTATATTAGGTAAGAATTTCGTTGGGAGCTAATGAAAAATTTTGACAATGTGTACAATATATTAGTTATTTAGTCTAATAAAAATAAATAATAAATTTAAAAATTATCATTCAATTATTTCATATCAAAACTTAAATTTTAAATTTTTTAAAAATTAGTATAAAAATTCAATGTCTAATTTTAAATATTTAAATTCAATAATTTTTAAACTAATAAATCAGAAAATACAACACTAATTAACTCAAAAAATAATTAACTTAGATAATAATAATAAACTCAAAAAATTAACAACAATAAATAATAAGTCAAAAAATAATTAACTCAAACAACAAAAAAACTCAGAAAATAAACAATAATCAATAATAAGACAATAATTAACTCGAAAATTAACAAGTTAAGATTAATTCAGAGAATTAAATTAAACCTAAAGCCGCTCCCACTACTCTAGTATACAAATTAGGCATCAACGAACATCAACTTCCACATTACCAAACCAACATGCACTACAAAAAATTTGGGTAAAAACGGCGGTTTTTTTGAATAATTACGGCGGTTTGAACCGCCATTTGTATTATTATTATTATTATTATTATTATTATTATTAATAATGTTAAAAAAAAAAAAGGAAGTGGCCGAAGCCATTTGGGAAAAAGGAAAAGAAACTTACTTATATGCATTTCAGCATATGTATATATACATATAACCAAAAGAAAGAAAAGAAACCGTGAGCTTCCCAAAACTTTCCGGCTTTGATTTCTTGTGATTCGTAACTCCAATAAAAAATCTAATCCGATAAAAGTGTTCGTATCTTCCTCCTCTACGTGTTGGCGTTATATTTGTCTGGTGGAAGTCGACGGTGACGTAGCTCCTCTACCCCTTGAGTTTGGTCAACTGGAGTTCTAGGAGGTACGGAGGATTCCGGACGTTTTTCCCTTCAGCAGCTCGGTCAGAAGGCTTCCCCGAAGCTTCGCATATTTTGATTTCGTACGAAGGTAGGGTTTTGGTAAAATTTTATCGGTTAATTTGATATTTGATAAGTGAATTGATGTCGTGATTACTTGTCGGTTGAATTTATATCGATGTTTGTGATAAGTTTGAGGTTTGGAGGGTTTAAGTGCAGCCAGGAATTGAGTTATTCTGATGATTGTGATTTCTGGATTACGGTAAGGATAATTTGAAAATGTTAAAAGTTGCCGGTTTGTTTTATTGGAAATGATTTGAAAAGAGTGTGGAAAATGGTTTGGATGGAACCCGAGAAGGGTGGCAGAGTCCGGATTTTAGGGGAGGTGCCGCCGAAATTTTGCTATAAACCTTAAGAATTGATTTAAAATTTATTTAGAAGAAAAAGATTGAATTTGAGAAATGGTATTATTTGATTTTTGATTTATTTAAAAAAAAAGAATTATTCAATATTTTTAAAATTATTTAAGAAAAATACTATATTTTAGTTTGATTTGAAAATGAAAAGGGGCTGAAGCTTTGAATTTGACTCAAGAATTTTATTTGGAGGAGTTTTAGTGAACTTTAAAAGTAATTGAGTTTTGTCGAAGGATTCCGTTTGGCGACATCTTGAAAAATGTTAAAGAATTTGTGTTAAAAATAAAAAGGGGAATTAGTTTTGTTTTTTAAAAGAAAGAGAGAAGACAAACCGGCACGTGTGATTATGAAATAATTAAAAGGTCACAAGAGAGTGACGGAGAGTAAATAGTTATAGTGTCGTTGTGAAAAGTTAGGCCGTGGGCTTGATGTGTGTGTAATTGTACGAGAATTCCATGTATATGGAATGACTTCCAGGAGAAAGTGGCACATGCTTCAGCTGGAGAATCAGCGCCTGCAAGTACTTGCAGAGGTCATGTTCGGCATACTTCAGCTGGAGAATCAGCGCCTGCAAGAAGTAGAAACTTGCAGAGGTTATGCCGCTGGAATGCCTTATCTGACTTGCGAGTCGGATTGCGTCGGGCGCGGGTCGAAACCGACAAATGAGCTCATTACCTGCGATAGGACCAGACATGCATCATCCTTGTTGTGCATTTGCATTTTATTTGATATGGTGAAATTATCTGTGATTGCCTTCCTGTGTTTATGCATTCCTCACTGTTACTCTGAATTGTGGTAATTAGATGCTTCTCTGTAATTCTTGTATAGTTCATTGTGAATTACTTGAATTGTGGTAATCCTGACTAAACTAACTACCCTCGACCCTACTAAGAACCCCCCAGTTCTTACCCCTTCTCTTCCTCCCCTTCAGATGGAGACCGGAGTTATATTTTACGAGATGGACCCTCCCTATATATACGAGGATATTGTACAGCATAGGTTTTATGTAGTAGCTGCGGAGATTAGGACTCGTATGTACATTCTGCGTGATCATCCTTTCCATCACCCGATTGACACTCCACAGTTTAACCCCGACATGCCCTATGAGTTCCCACTGCAGTGGCTCCACCCAGATGCTCCCTTTCACCCGTTTCATGATGGGCCGATGCCTCACCAGCATCCCGATCAGCCTGCGGATCAGGCGGACCCTGAGCCTGAGCCCATGGAGGAGCATTTTCCAGAGCCTGTACCGGAGGAGGACATCCCAGTGGAGCAGATCTCAGTATCTTCATCCGAGCCATCTTCTGAGGAGCCACTTATCGCCTCTATTAGTGGACCGGCGAGTGCTGGTTAAACCAGTAGCACGAGTGCCAGCGCCCCTCCTGAGATTATAGAGATTTCCGATGATGAGGACGAGGACCCTGAGGAGTGTTCTGATGTGGTTGTGATCTCCTCTGACGATGATAGCTGAGGCCTGGGAGCTGCGGTTGTGCCTTTTGATAGTTTTTTGTATCAGCCTAGCTTTTGTGTTAATCTCTCACTTTTGGTTAGACTCACAAAGAGAGGATTGGGTCGTTACACCATTATTACCAAGTACGGCGGTTTCAAAAAAGCTGTAATTCAGAGCGCCATTTTGGTTATTACGGTGATTTTCTGCTGGGTTAAAATGGCGGTTTAAGGGTTAGTTAAAATGGCAGTTTAAACCGCCATTATTACCCTCACAGAATGGCATTTTAGTCGGTTAAAATTACCTTTTTGAACCGCCGTTTTTACCCTAATAGTGGCATTTCAGTCGGTTAAAACAGCATTTTTTGAACCGCCATTTTTACCCTTACAGAATGGCTTTTGGTTGGTTAAAATGTCATTTTTAAACCGCTGTTTTAACCCTAATAGTGACACTTTTTTTTATCGTTTAAAAATACAATTTTTTACCCTCGTTTTTATCGTGTTAAACAAATAATATTTATTATTAGAAATCATAATCCATAAACAAAATATTATATAACTCATAAACAAAGTATTAAACATAATATATGATTTTTTAGTATTGAAAATCAAAAGTAATAACTCTTATACAAAGTATCAAACATAACATAATTTTTCAACTATAAATGTCATAACATGTAACTCTTAATACATAAAATCTCCATCATATTTCATGCTGCTCTATTGCTTGCTCCAGAAGACCTACTTCCTAACTCTTTTGGCGATGAAATCTCACTCTCTTGATTCAATTCCTACAACAAAATATAATTTGAAAACATAATAAAAGAGAATAAAGTGCAACAGGAATAAGTGATATAGAAATTTTCATCTTTGGAGCAACAGCAGCAATGTCTATTCCTTCAAATACATGAAGTGTAGCTTCAAAATTACTCTTCTGATATTCAAGGCTTCCTAGTAAAGCTCTAGCTTCCTATGAGAAAAGGGTCATTTACTTATTTAATTTCATCTTATAATGAAGAGACATCTCAATCAATAAAATCATCAAGAATATATTAAGAAAGGAAGCAAATTTTCTCAGCCACTTATCAGCACATAAGGAAAATGATAATAACAACTTTTATACAAGGAAAGGTATTTTGAAATCTTTGAAACTTTGAAAATTCTGCTAACACAACATTTCGTAAATCATAACCATCACACTGAAAAGAAAAACAGGCCTTCAATAATGTCATTACAACAATCATGCCATCACCAGTTAACTACCAAGCCCGAAATTTTACCTGTAAGTAATATGCATGCTCCCAAACATCTATGCCAAGCAATGGAACCAATCTTGGTCCCTTCGTAACCAGTGGGTCCTGCAAAACATAGGGATATGCATGGATAACAGCAGCTCAAAATAATGAGAAAGTGAAAAAAATTAAAAAGAAAAACGTGTGGAACTGTGACAAACATCTTTTCTAATATACACTTTTCACCATAGCAATCAGTAAGCAATATCAACATTTGCAGAATATGTAGTAAAAACCCAAGATTAACTCACACACGGCATTGAAGTGAGGCAAGGCACAAACTTACCCAATGAGAAAATTTGCATGATGCGGGGAGTATAGAATATATTAATTGTTATTAGAATATCAGAGAGTGAGGAAACTAGTAAATACCACTTAGCAAGCTGCTAATTGAATTCATGCCTCTTCCACCAGCTAAGTAATAATAATAATAATAATAATAAAAGTGGAAAGCCCCAATCTCTTTTATAATACTTTCATTTATCATTTCTTTTATAATAATAAAAAAAAGTAATAATCACCTGTTTCAAATCAGAAGTTTCAAAAGTGGGAAGCCCCAATCTCTCAAGAGCAACAAGAAAGTTCCTCACATTTTCAAAGTATTGATACACAGATAGTGCTTTCCCATCGGAAAGAACATCAACATCACTGGGGGCTTCAACCACCTAATAAACCAGTTCAAGTCCAACAATTAGTCGTGATAATCAACAAGAACAACGTGAAACCAGATGAGCATAGAATATGACTGATTCCATGGAAAACAGAATAGAATAAACATACCTTGGGTATGGCACCAGGTTGGATTTTGTTAAGAGCACTGCAATATCCTCTTACCATGATCAAGATCCCCTTTAATTTTCTGTTTTGGCTACATGATTTAAGATATATTATAGGAAGAACATAATGAGAACAGATTAGAAAAGCTAAAGGGTAGTTTAATAATTAAGATTATAGACATAATTTACCATACAACTAACATGACTAATTTGATCCATACAAGTGATTTTCTCCCATACAAGTAATTTTGCTAGATGCTGCTTCTCGGCAGTCATGGTGTTCACACTTCCGGTGGTTGGACTATCGTCCATCTACAAAAAAGAAATCCGCCAATTGCCAAAAGCAAAAAAGTAAAACACCACACCATAGTAGACTATCAAATACAATGAATTGATTAGTAAATTACGTTGTGCAAAAAAGGAGTGTCAACAAACAAGAATGTTGAAAAGGAGCATTAAGCAAGACAGAATAAATGCTGTGATAAAAGGTATGAAGAGAAAACTATAATTTCATTACGATATGGAAAGTATAAAACACACTTACCACGAAGAGGAAACTATAATTTCATTACAGATGTTTTCTAAATATGCAAGTGAACAGCACTGGTTAATTTGCTACTCAGATATAGTGAACAACACTGGTTAATTTGCTACTCAGATATCTTCCTTCCTACATTTCATTGCTCAACCAACAAAAAGCATATGAATATTTACGAAAAATAGAAAATTATTAGTATTTTCCCATGCTATCATATATACCATTTACAGATGCCTCAGAAAGAAACTCAGAATTCAAGCTTGATAATGCCGTAAGAACTAATGGATGGGTATTGAGAACAGATCCGGGAATCCTGAAACGAACAAAAATTTAAAGAGAAATAGTAAAGGCAATGGAAAAAAAATACATAAACCAAGATAATAAAGTTGTAATATTCAAATTAAATACATATCTCCCCTATATTCTTCATTAACTTTATAAACCCTTCCTGAAATTATACAGCATTTGTGGAATGCATCTATGCTTTCCATCAGTTTCACTTGACAAGTCTATTTCCTATAAGTTGAGATACTCATTCCATTCAACATTCTTTTGTTTAAAAGCCAATTGTCAATCATAGTTGTAAAAATCGGACCGGACCGGCTGGTTCGACCGGAAAACTGGTGAACCAGACCTTGTACCGGTCCGATTTAGTATATTGACCGCTTAAGAAAATGAACCGGTCAAAACCGACACGGACCAGAACCGAACTGGTCCAGTCAACGGTCAACCTGCGTGCCGATGACGTTTCTTTATATATATTGCAGTGTGTAAGAGTCGAACTTGGGTCTCCTGAAATACAGACCAAGTTGACAACCACTGCACTAACTCGTTTCTTTAGTATTCCTAATGCTTTTTATAATATATATTTCAATTTTTTATAACTAATATATATATATATATATATATACACATGGAAATACTTAACTCAATATTTTTTAAATTAATTATTTTTTAATTGAAGTACAAATTAATTAATTTTAAAATAAAAAATAATAATGAATATAAAAATAAAATAAAAATTATTTATTCTGAGAAAAAAATTAATTTATATAATTATTTAATTATATAAAAATATTTAGACCTTGAAATTATTCTTTGGATATAATTCATAGATTGTTATTCTTATTGTGTCTAATTAAGATACTATATAGTAGTATGAACTAAATATATGTCTATTTTTGTATTAGTTATTTATAGAATTCGACTTAATTGTTCTTAAAATGTTAGTAAAAATATGTATTTTTCAAAATTTAATTTTAGGTTTTTGACTATTTTTATTTTTTATTTGCATAGTACCGAGTCAACTGGTTCAACCAGTGACCCACCGGTTGACCCAGTGACCCAGTGACTTGATCGGTTCGATTATCGGTTCGGTTCTGACAACTATGCTGTCAATTATATATTTGTGAGTTTTAAAAAATCCAAATATATACATATAGATGAGAACACTATAGATCGCCTAAAAAAATGAACTAAATGCTTGACAGTAAAGCACACTCATTTGACAAGCTTCCTCCAATATGCTACACAATTCAGATGATTCATTTATACAAAACAGTTCTTGAATAATTAATCTTGATCAGAATAATATATTAATACATTCAATAAAAACAACTTAGCCGAACACTCCAATATGCAAAGAGGTAGAAAAAAATTAGTATCCATGCTTTAGGCGAAGCCACGAAGCAAACGCTTCAAGAACCTGAATGATAACCAAGAAAAAAAAATCACTATTGGAGCATTTATCAATAAAACTGAGTTTAAAATACCTCAGTCATGCCAACCACTTAGGGACACACAAAGAATACAGGAACTCATTGCCCACCTGCTCTTTAAGCTCAGAAATAGCCAAACAAGCTGTCAAAATATTTAGAGCAACCTCCATTTGAGAAGTAAGCCCTTTTTCAAATTGACGATGCCTTTCAGGTCGAGTTGCTATCTTATAGTTCAATACTTCCTGTTTATAAAGACAAAATACATTAAAGGTATGCATGCAGAACAACCAAAGAAACTGTTAATCAACTTGCAATAATTAAAAGACTTTATCACAACCATTTATATAAGAATCTACGAGTTGCATGACATTACTTGTCGAATAAAATACTATCCGACAAGGCAGCAACTTTGAAAATTATAACAACTTGTCACTTAGTAACTCAAACTTTAGGCATTTGTCTCATTAATAAAATGAAGAGATGACACATAATCACACATATCATATTATGACCTCTGGCAAAACTGTTAGTAACTCCAAGAATCCTGGTATATATTCCGGATGAGAATCCATCTCGTCCCTAAGCCATTTCACTATACCACCATCTCCCCAATCTTCAGCAGGCACATGCACAGCCAATGCAGTCACAGCAATGTTAATCTACACATTAAAAAGATATGAAGAATACATTTGGTTACCCTAAACTTCCATTTAAATATATTCAAATGATAATAAAAATAACTGTAAGAAAAGATAGAATGGTGCAAAGGACTTATAGATTAACCTGAGTTTTGACTTTTGGATGACCCTTGTGGAACTTTTTTAGCAAGTTCTGTGTTCAAAACAACAATGAAAATAAAGCCTTAGCAAATTCATTATTTATTGTACATACTAACGCATCTGAATGGTCATAGCTGGCAGACATCAAAAGATCAAATTATAATAGTGTCCTTATGTACTAATTTTGTATAATGTATTATATTATCTTTTATGTACTTTATTAGCTATGTAGAATTGATTTTCCATAAGATCCAATTACATTCTTGCAATTATATTAGTACATGCATATAGAAAGCAAATCAGGCAAATGTTTCAACTTTCAATTATTAAATCAAAGATCAAAACATAACATAAGATCTCCTACTTCAGCAAACAAAAATGCTCAGAAGCAATTATCCGCCTAATTTTATATTGAACAGATCTTCTATAATCACAAAATTTAATATTTTCAAAATATTTTTAAGCTAATAAGGCATTCTGGTTAGATTTTTGAGTAAAAAAATCTAAGAGCAATTATAGAAGATCTAACTGGAATTGTGATGATCCTATGCCTTCAGTAATAGTGATATTATATATCTAAGAGCAATTATACAGAGAGGTTAATCTAACATTAGAAAATTTTATCAAAAGCCTAGAAATCAAGGAAATTAGATTCTTAATTTGACAGTAAGCAAAAGCAAATAACAATTGATATTAAATTAGGAATTTAAAAACCCTAAATTTCAGAAAAAAAAAGTGAACAGAAGAAAGGAAGACCTAATGTGGCGTTGGAGGATCAGGACCTGGCGTGGTGGATTGACTTGGCCATGCTGGGATTGAAGACGGGAGTCTGGAGGTGGCGCTCGAGGAAGTTCTCGACGGTGAGAGCAAGGACGTAATCACAAAAGTGAAGAGATTTGTTGAAGCTCGCTAAAGCAGCAACGATGTTGCTTGCGGCGGCGAGGTGATAAACGAAGCAGCAAGGGAGATGAGCGGCGATGGCTAACCTTTAGATCGAAGCCAGAACAAGATCGTAGAAGCTCATTGAAGGCAGCGGCGAGGAGATGAACGATGGCGATGAACGGCGAGGAGATTATAGTCGAAGGAGAACGCTGCTGAGGAGATCCTTGGTGGAGAAAGTTGTCGTTGGAGCAGATCGCGCCGGAGTAGATCCCAGTGGTAGGTGTCGTTACCTTACAGAAACAGTGTATGTGGCAGCGCGTTAGTTCTTCAATTAGGGTTGGAATCAGATAGTGTGTGTGTATTTTTAAATCATGGCCCCAGATAAGGGCGGTTTTAAACCGCCATAATCATTGAAAACCGCCATAATCATTGAACTCATTACGACAATAACAGATTATGCCATTATATCCGAATATTATGGCAGATTTATAAAACTGCCATTTTATTAATGCCATTTTAAACTTTTTTTTTGTAGTGATGAATGTTAATTCTAAACAGAGGTAGATTAAAACTAAATAAATAATTATATAAGTCTCGTCAACATCTTATCAAAATACAATTCTTTTTACTCATGTTTTCACACTCAAACTATAGAAATATTACAAAAAAACTAAAATAAAATTACAATAGAGAACTCTAACTGTGATAAAACATAACTAAAATTAAGAACCAAGAACATCAAACAATAATTGGAAAACAATGGAGAACTGCCAAAAAATTTCAGCCAAGAATAAAAAACAAACTAAAGATCATAACAAAAATCAGGAACAAAAAAAATTAAGAACAAATCAGAACAAAAAATAATGAATTCAAAAATTAGAATTTTCAAAATTAAAATAAAATAATGAACCCAAAATAAATCATAAAATCGAAATCAGAATAAACAAAAAAAAAAGAGCAAAATCAGAACAAACCCTAAAGTTCAATAAAAATAGAATAAAATCAAAATAAAACAGGAACAGAGGCATACACCATAAATTAGGGTTTAGAAGTTAACTACTCTAAACTAACTAGTGAGTGAGTTACTCAAAAATAGTGGTAGCGCAGAGGTCTTTCTGGCGTAATGGCAGCACGGATAGCACAGTGGCGACAGTAGTGACCAACCGGCAAGTTCCATTAGGGTTTTTTTTAATAAATTGCAAAAAAAGAATAGGGAGAAGGAGGAGGACAACTTATTTTGAGGGAGGAAGGAGAGAGCTCCGGTGAGATAAGGAGAAACGACAGTAGCGACGGCGGGAATAGTGATAGGAGTGATGAAAACGACAGCGACAAAGCGGCTAACGCGACGCAAGGAATTCATGCGATCTTTGGAGGCTGTTGATAGCGTCGACGCTAACAAAGGGAAGCGCGCGCATTTTAATTTAGGCAAATTTACCGTTAGTTTTATTGGCGGATAAATGCATTGCGCGTGCCAAAACACAGCGTTTCATTAATTGAGTTTTACCGTCGAATTTACTAGCGGATAAATTCGACGGTAATACATTGCGTGTGACCAAAATGCAATGTTCCATTAATTGAGCTTTACCATCGGATAAATCCGACAATAATGATCGCGCAAATTTTTCTTTTTTCCCTCCAAATATTACCAGCGAATTTAACGTCAGAAAATTGAATCTGGCGGTAACTTTTTTACCCGACAAATTTATTTCCAAATTTGCCGATAAATCCGCTGGTAAACCAACTGCCGCTAATGTCTAACGATAAATCCGACAATATTCAATGTTTTTCTTGTAGTGGCTAGTAGAGTTTAGACTCCATCCTAACCTCACTCACGAATTTATATTTCTTTTAAAATTCAACTCTATTTTACCTGAATTGAAATTTTTTTCACACTAACCCTACATGCGTTATAAAAATTCTCATCCGATCCCACCTGATCTTCCTCGCAACAAATTAATTTTTTCCAATCAAATGCATTAGTTAGTCATTCTATATTTCATAAATATACTAATAAAACA
>NC_029792.2:125423175-125427141 GCF_000816755.2 Arachis ipaensis | reverse complement strand
AGAGAAACTAAATTGATATTTTGAAAGAAAAAAAAAAAAAAGAACTATGCCTTGATATTATTTCCATCAATAATTAATTGCAAACCCGCTAATGGTCATGAAACAAGACAAAGCATAAGAAAACGAACAATTTTATCATTTGATTCCATTTACAATCTGGAACCCACTAAACACTGAACACTTGTCCTTTTATTCTTCTTGTTCTTCTTATCTATTTGGTTGCTTCATTCACAAGCTGTTAGTTTAATTTTGTTAATATATAGGTATTGAAATTAACTTAAGGATTTTACTTATAACTTTCAATCAATATCTTTCTTAAGGAACAACGAGAGACAAATTTGCATTTGAAAATCTTCTCTTGTGTTGATATTTTTGCCTCAAAGAAAGCAACTGCTTCAATTGACAAGAGGAAATGCTATAACCAATGACGAAAAAATGAAAAAGTGAAATAAAAATAACAAGAAAATCTATTTTTTATTACGTCCGAAATAATTTTGCATGAACGGTGTGTTAGGCTGTTAGTGTTAATTATGCTTTAATTAGTTAGTTGAAGAAGTTATCAGTTGGTTAGTTAGTTAGAGAAGGGATGAGCTAACTAAATTTCACTAAGAAATTTGTAACTTTTATGTTTAAAAAGGTAAGGGAGTTAGTGCGCATGAATTGAGTTTGTTAATGATTTTCCTAGAGGAGGCTTCTCTTCTTCAGTTCCTCTTCATTATTTCATATTAACTTTTTACTATAAAAGTTAATATTGTTATAAATAGAAAAAAAAATTTCAGAATATTTAGATTGAGTAGGATATCAAACCTAATTAATCAGTTAAATGTAACCTGTTTTACTAAATGTTTGAGATATAATTAAAGCAACAAATTCCTAGTGACACATTACAAAAATTTTTTTTGGTTAAAACAGCAATTTATTTTGGATAATTATGGCAGTTTGAACCACCATTATACTTAAGAATCACTTTTCTAAAAAAAGCCAAATTTTTAAGTGTCTTTTTGGATATTACGTTAGATTTTTAAAAATATGTATAATTCAAATCATTAAAATAACGACTTTCTTCAAATTTAAAATAGTAGTGAAAACCGTCGCTTTAACAAGATAAAATAGTAATTTTTGTATTATTATGAGAACTAGATCAAATCGGCCGATTTGACCAAACTAACTAAGAACCAGTGACTAAAGTGGTCCAATTTAGGATAAATATCGATTGGCATTAAATGTGTAAAAAAATCGAAAATTCGGTCAAACAATCGATTAATCGGTCAAGTGCATTCAATTTTTAGCGGTTAACTAATTTAAAATAATAAAATACAAAAAGATAATTTTTTAAAAAAAATTATATATTTTATATATAAATAAATTATTTTATTATATCTGATTTAACTTCGGTTGAACCTTTAAACTTTTAAATTTCTATTTCTATCGATTCAATCGTCGGTTTAGTTTTCAGAACTTTGGTTTATCGTTGTTTAAGAATCACCGTTTTTACATTGTTAATAAATGTTGTTTTCTTGTTGGTCATCCCTTGAACGCATTAGCAGTGAATTAGAACTAAAAATAAAAATCTAACTAAAATTGAACAAATTTCCACAAATTTATTGAGAAAATAAATTCAACTCAAAACCTAAAAATCACAAATCAAGTGACACAAAACTCTAAGTAGCACACAAAAAAAAGGTACGGAAAGAATTAACAAAAATTACGGAAGAAGAAGATAAAAAGAGCGTATCAGGAGGCATCACAGTAAATCTTGTATGAGAGTTCTGGAGAGAAGAGCAGAAGGAGAAGAAGTCTCTACATTCTGGATCATATAAAATACGAAAAGGATAGAGTATATTTTTTGTCTCTAACATTTGTAATTTTTTTTAAAAATATCCTTAATGTTTAATTGTATTCAATTTTGTTCCTAATATTTTTAATTTGCACCAAAATTATCCCTAAACGCTAACTCCATCTAAAATGTTAAGAATAAAATTAAAAGTATTATGAGATAATTCTAAAATAAATCAAAAACGTTAAGGACAAAATTGAATTAATAGAAAATATTAGGGAAAAAAATTAAATAAAATTAAATGTTAGGAGTATTTTTGAAAAAAAACATCAACGTTAAGGACAAAAAACTTATTTTATCCATACAAAAAAGAGAATTAATGCACAAAATAGGAAACTGAAAGAATATTAAGATATAGTAAAAAATTAACAAATCATGAATCAAAAGAAGATGAAGATAGAAGAAGAGGATCAGAATTTTGTATATAAATATACAAGTGAAAACGTAGTAGATGGAAAAAACATGTACATTAAGATAAGAAACTCACGCAACATAAAATGTAAAAAGCTCGATAAAAGAGAAGCTCACATCAATAATAGAGGAGAAGCTCGACAAAAGCTATTGGAGAAAAAGCTCACAACTCACGTACTCTGCTCTTATACTCTCGATTAGGGTTGGAAATGATGAGTCGAGCTGAGCTAAACTAGACCAAACTCAAGTTCGACTCACGAAAATTGAGCTTGGCTCACGGCTCAACTCATTAACAATCGAGCCTATTTCCTAATAAGCTCAAGTTTGGCTCACCGAAAGTTGAGTTGACTCGAGCTCACGAATTGACTTAAAAAACAGGAAGATAATCTATAATTTTATATCAATAAATTATAAACTATATATATTAAAAAATATTAATTTTATATATTGTGTATCTATTAATTATGAATTTTTTATTTATATTCTAAATCAAAATCATATAAAAAATAATTATAAAATTTTAAATAAGAACATTAATATATGTAAAATTATACATTACTATTTTATATGTATATATATACGATTAAAAGCATAGTTGTAAGAACCGGACCAGATCGGCCGATTTGACCGAAAAATCGGTGAATCGGACTCCCAAACGATCCAGTCCAGTCTTTGAACTGCTTAAGGAATAGAACCGGTCAAAGTCGGTAAAAATCGTCCAAAACCAATAAAAACTGGTTCAACCGAACCATTCGAGAGAAAATTCTAAAACTAATAAAGATGTAGTTTGAATTGGGTCTTCTTTGTGCCTGCATGCTCTCCTTGCCACTGAATTATATTGTTCCTTATTATTTTAAATGCTAATTATTAATTATATAGTAAAAATATATAATAATTTTTTTAGATATTATTTTAATTTTATACTCACTTATATTTAAATTAATTATATTTTTTATTATTCATAATTATTAATATAAATATAAGTATTATTCAATATGTTATTTAATTATATTTATTTTTAGATAATTATTTATATATAATTAATATAAAAATAATTATTTTATTAATTTAATATTTTATATATATAATTATTTTATATTTACAGTACATCAAAATTAAATTTTTCACAAATATTACGATAGTTCTATAAAATTGCCTTAATATTAATATTAATAATACCATTTTATGCAAATCTTTTTGGAGTGTGATATAGGATTACATTGTCTTACAAACGTTCAAGAGAACAGCGGGATATTTTTCTTGAGTTGTGATCGAGCGAAGAGTAGTGTGAGGGAATAATATCCAAGTGTGAAACCATTTGATAGTAAACTCTCAATCTTTTCGCATTCCCACGTATCGGTTGATTAGGGTAAAAAATGGAGCGTAACTTTTTATAGATAAATTATTTAATGTATATAAAATAATTAAGAATAAAATTGTTTTTGAAAATAACTATATATATCAATAAATTANNAATAATAATAATTGAAAAAACAAATTGATTCATTTCTATTTCATTTTTACTGTTTTTTTCGGCTACCATTATTTACCCCACAATTATTATTATTATTATTATATACGTGTAATAACTAATAAGCCAAAGCTGCCCTTTTCATGGGTAGAACAAACTACGTGAAATTGTGATTCTTTAGCATTCTCATGATGAACCTTGTAAATGTTATCGCTTCCCGAGGAATCAGAGCCTGTAGTGTTCTTCC
>NC_029792.2:125414348-125422811 GCF_000816755.2 Arachis ipaensis | reverse complement strand
CATTCAAAAAAATACATGTCAAGTTCAATATATATAATAAAATAAAAATAAGGATTTATATAACCAAAAAAAGTACATTTCTCAATAACCAATTATGTAACTTTATATATGATGACTCATCTATAACAACCAAAAGAGTACACATTAAACCATTATTATTTCTTTGAGAAACATACAAAAAAGATCAAACTGGAAATTAAACGTTATCACACCCTTTCACTCTCTCTTCCACCCAATCAGATTTCCAACAAGAACCTCACAATTTGTCTTTAAAAATGGTCCAATGCAAACCCATCTATCTCACTCAACAATTTCTTATTCAAAACAAAAAACAATAACACTATTATTATTATTATTATTGCTATGGCTTCAAACAAAGTCATTGCCACCATTTTGGTGCTCTCTCTCTTAGCCTACTCAACACTCACTCATGCCAATTGCCCACCAAAAAAAGCAACTCCACCACCTTCACCGCCGGTGACGCCGCCACCGTCACCAAAACCAACACCACCAACTCCGACTCCGTCTCCGAAAGTAACACCTCCAACTCCTACTCCGACACCACCAACTCCGACTCCGTCGCCGAAAGTAACACCTCCAACTCCTTCTACTCCATGTCCACCAACTCCAACTCCATCTCCACCATCCCAAGAAAAATGCCCTAAAGATACCCTAAAGTTAGGGGCTTGTGCTGACCTTTTAGGGCTTGTTAACATCATTATTGGGACTCCACCATCAAGCCAGTGTTGTGCATTGATTAAGGGTTTGGCTGATTTGGAAGCAGCACTTTGCCTTTGCACTGCAATTAAGGCCAATGTGCTTGGAATCAACTTGAATGTGCCTATCACACTTGAATTGATCCTTAGTGCATGCCAAAAAACTGTCCCTCCTGGCTTCCAATGTCCTTAAATCATTATTAGTAGGTTTCGATTTTTTAGAAACGGCAAAAATTCACGTACAGTTGTCTTCACGTAGAGTTAATAATTGAGAATCCTTAGTTGAAAAGCTATATTTAACGATTCTCAATTATTAACTTTAGGTGAAGACAACTGTACGTGAGTTTCTATCTTTAAAAATACTTGCATGTTTCTAGAAAACATTTAATTCAAATTTTAGAAACTTTCACAATCATGTCTTTTTTAAATATAATTTTTAAGTCATTTTCAAACATTACACTCACTCATCTTAAAATATATGTGTTTTTGGATGTATTGAAAAATCGACATATCTTGACATAATATACATATATTGTGTTTTTGATATATCAATTGTTTAGTGTATCCAAAGAAATAAAAAATGAAACTTATTTTAAGATGAGTGAAATAAATAAAAATAGATGATTGTGAATGTTTCTGAAGTATATATTAAACGTTCTCTAGAAACATACAAAAATTTAATTTCTTCGGATATATATATATTGTATGAGAAATTTTTTGTTAGATGCTAAATCTTATTTATGATGAAGTATCTAGCTAAGAATTTCTTCTAGAGTGTGGTTTAATTTGGTCTACTATTATGATTGTTAATATTGTTGCATTGCATGTGTTGTTCTTGTCATCATGTAATTGTTTTAAGTCGTTGTTTTGTATGTTGGAAAGTGTTGGTCAGTTGCCTTTGTTATTATTGGCGAGTCTCATCTGAACACTACTACTGTGTACCATAAATATATGTTCAGTGTATACTTTTAGTTTCCATCGTCATCAATCATCGTTTGATACTATAGCATATAGTTTCAGTTTGGATATCAACTTAATTAAGTTTTTTTTTTAAAAAATAATTTAAATAATAAATATTTATATTAAAAATAATTTATAAATAAACTATTTTTTATTTAATTTTTTAATTCTAAAAATACTTATTTTAAAAGAAATGTGATGATAAAAAAATTTTATTATAAAAAAGGTCCTTTTTTTTCTATAAATACTTAAATAACTTTTTTTTAACAGAAGAAAACAATTTTTAAGCATAGAAAAACCAAACGCCACTTAACAAGAAGATAAATATACTATGGATTGAACTATAATCTGATAGCAAGCCTAATATTCGATTATTAAGAATCTTAAAAAGTAGAAACAAAAATTAAATATGATCTTTTTTGTTTCTAAATCCACACACATGTGTTGCAAGCCAATAAGATATATCTTCTTCTCTGTAGAGATCTGAATATTTTCCGATTCTAAAAATTTTTCTATGAATAAAACTATTTCTTCATAGAATTTTCTTTTAAGATCTGAAAAGATCAATAACATTAGAGAACCACTCGTAACTATAAAGTGAACCAAAATACCACCATAAAAAGGAAAAAAATCACATATAGGTTATAAGATCAGGAACTCAGAACTAAATTCAAGTCCAAAAAAAAGTTATTTTAAATCTAGATCTGGATCTCAAATCTAAATCTTTAAAAGTA
This sequence comes from Arachis ipaensis, assembly GCF_000816755.2. NCBI lineage: Eukaryota > Viridiplantae > Streptophyta > Magnoliopsida > Fabales > Fabaceae > Arachis > Arachis ipaensis. The sequence continues at coordinate 125,420,401 of NC_029792.2, read as the reverse complement.
AAATAGAAAAAAACCAAAAAACAAAAAACAAGAAGAAAGAAGATAAGAGAGAAGGAAATAAAAAGGTGGCAAAACGGTGTGGACGGAAGCGGAGAAAAAGAGAGACAGAAAAAACAGAGAAAGGAAGAGAAAGAATGGAAGACAAAAAAAAAACGAAAAAGAAGGAGAGGTTAAAGGAGACAGGAGCATAGGAGGGCCACCGCAGCCTAGACTGAGGTAGCGACAGTGGTCCTCAAGAGAGTTTTGCGGTTTATCTTAACGGGAGAGAGAGAGAAAGGAGCTGCGCTAGAGTTTAACAACTAAGGATTCCTTCACTTAAATAACTTTTTAAAAAGCTACAAGTTGATTTTAAAAATTGCACCAAACATTAATACTATTACTTTTCATAAGTCAAAAACTAAAAAAAGTAACTTTTAAAACTTTCCAAACGGACTCATAAAATTACAATAGAATAAAATATCATGACAAATAATAGTTATTGTATAATGGTTTTTTATACTAATTTATCATCACTTTAATTTTACAATTTTATTGATTGTCAATATTTTAATAATGACTTACATTAATAAAAATCAATCATACTATACGTATATACGGAAAAAAAAATTTAACATTTATATAAAATATATATTAAAATATAAAATATATATTAAAAATAAATTAAATAATATATAAATTTATACATACACGAATATATAATAACAGATTTAGTACTATCTTAACTTTTGGCCTGTATATGGTATTTTTTAATAAAAACAGTATCAAAGGAAAGGATGATAATTGAACACCAAATCATTAGATCGTCCTACTTAAATAAAATGTATAAGTGATAATCGTACGTTAATTAAATTTTGAATTCAATTGCATATGATGCACATATTTAGACTAAATAAAATTGGAGTAATTTTTTTAGATTTTGCTAATTTGTGCTTTAAGAATATATCTTAAGAATATCATAAAAAATATTTTATTAAAAATTATTAAAAGATCATTTTTAAAATTTTCATTATTATACTCTTATAATGAGTTTTTAAGATACAAGATAGCTATTATTTTTAACTAAGAAAATAGATAAGTGTTAGGATATAATACATAAAAAGTGGAACTTTCTAATTCTATTAACACTTTACAGATGAAAAAAAGAGAGTTAAATCAACTCTTTTTTAGGCTGTAGAAAATATTTCACCAACACTTTGGGCTTCTTAAATTCTTTTTATATTAATATTCAAAAAAATGTTTACATCAAATTAGTTAAACTTTTTTTATCTTTGTAAGATCATATGCATGCTTAATTGCTTATGTATATTGAAAATTAAACATTAATTACATTATTATTGATGCTTAAAATGAGGAAAAATGAGTATAGTACGCCACTTCTAATCTACTAAATGACTCCCAAATTTTTATTATCCAAACACTTGCTCAAAGGATAAAGGTTACAAAATACAAAAAATTATTATAATAATTAATAAATACTAAAAATAAATTTTGAATGTTTTTGTTTAATTTATTTTGACTATCAAATATTTTCATAAACTTTAACTTCATACGTTAGTTAACAACAACAAAGTCTTGTCCCTTTAGGTAGGGTCGGCTACATGAATCAAACAATGTTATTGAGCTCTGTCATGTATCATGTCTACAGAGAGATCGTTTACATGTAGATCTCGTTCGACCACTTCATGGATGGTCTTCTTAGGTTTTCCTCTGCTTTTCACTCCTTGTCCATCTTCTATCTCATCCACCCTCCTAACTGGGTGTTTTGTCGGTCTTTTTCTCACATGTCCAAACTACCTGAGATGCGATTCTACCATCTTTTCCACAATGGGTGCTACTTCAACTCTCTCCCTTATATCTTCGTTTCTTATCTTATCTAATCGCGTATGACCACTCATCCATCTCAATATCTTCATCTCTGCCACACTCAACTTATGTTCGTGCTCCCCTTTGGCCGCCCAACACTCCGTACCATAAAGCATAGTCGATCTTATAGCAGTGCCATAGAATTTACCTTTAAGTTTTAAAGGCATTTTTTTGTCGTATATAAAACCATATGCACTCCATCATTTTGACCAACTTGCTTGGATCCTATGATTTACATCCTATTCAATCTCTTCATTATCCTGTATGATGCACCAAGATACTTAAAACTTTTAACTTTTCGTAGGATATTTTCTCCAATCTTCACCTCTATATTAGGGTTTTCCCTTCTTAGACGGAACTTACATTCCATATATTCTGTCTTGCTACGGCTTATGCGCAGACCATACACTTCTAGAGCTTCTCTCCATAAGTCCAACTTCTTATTTAGGTCTTCCCTTGACTCTCCCATAAGGACGATATCATCGGCAAAAATGCATGCACCATGGAACAGGCTCTTGGATGTGCTCTATGAGTACTTCCAAGACTAATGTGAAAAGGTATAGACTTAAGGATGATCACTGGTGTAATCTTATAACAATATAAAATTCCTCTGTCATACTACCTTGATTCTTCACACTAGTTATGCCTCCATCATACATGTCTTTAATTGCACGAATATATGCGATCCTTACTCTCTTCCTTTCTAAAATCTTCCACAAGACCTCCCTTGGTACCCTATCGTACGCTTTTTCCAAATCAATAAAACCATATGTAAATCCCTTTTATTACTACGATACCTCTCCATCATCCTTCTTAACAGGTATATCGCTTTGGTGGTGGATATGCCTGGCATAAATCCAAATTGGTTCTCTGTTACTTGTGTCTCTTTTCTTAACCTCTGTTCTATCACCCTTTCCCATAACTTCATGATATGGCTCATGAGCTTGATCCCTCTATAGTTTCCACAACTTTGTATATCTCCCTTATTCTTGTAGATAGGTACCAAGGTGCTCTTTCTCCACTCATCAAGCATCTTCTTTGACCTTAAAATCTCATTAAAAAGTTTGGTTAACCAGTTGATGCCTTTTCCTCCAAGACCCTTCCAAACCTCAATCGGGATATTATCAGGTCCTACTGCCCTGCCATTTTTCATCTGCTTTAGAGGCTCCTTTACCTCGAAATCTTGAATCCTTCGATAGTAGTCAAAGTTTTGATCTTCTTCCCTTGTGCATAACCAACCAATGCTCGAAAGAGTCTTATTCCCTTCATTAAATAACTCGTAGAAGTAGCTCTTCCACCTTTCATTAATCTTCTCCTCTTGAGCTAGCAGCTCTCCATCCTTATCCTTTATGCACTTAACCTGATCCAAATCTCTCGTTCTTCTTTCACGGCTCTTTGCGATTCTATATATACATTTTTTTTCTTCTTTCGTACCCAAAGACTGGTAGAGACCCTCATATGCTCTTGTTCTTGCTTCACTTATAGCCATTTTTGTCTTTCTCTTAGCCGTCTTATATTTTTTCCAATTATCTGCATTGTGGCATAAAGACCACTCTTTAAAGCACTCCCATTTTATCTTTATCTTTTCTTGTACACTCGCATTCCACTACCAGGACTCCTTGTGTCTTGGTCTTATTCCTTTAGATTCACCAAAACTTTCTTTTGTTGTTTTTCTAATAACTTCTGCCATCTCCCTCCACATCTCTTTCGCGCTTCTATTCCCATCCCACTTTGCCTCTTCTCCTACCCGTCTTAGGAAGCTTCTTTGTTTCACACCTTTCATCTGCCACCACCTCGTCCTTGGGTTCTTCGTATGATGTCTTTTTCTCAACTTTTGCTCAACGCGAAAATTCATGACGAGCATCCTATGTTGTGCTGTCAAACTCTCTCACGGGATAATTTTACAATTAATGCAAAATTTTCGGTCGACTCTCCTCAACAAGAAGAAGTCGATTTGAGAGCTTGTCATGCCACTCTTATAGGTTATAAGATGTTGTCTCTCTTTTTAAAACATGTATTTGCGATGAGAAGGTCAAAGGTTGAGGAAAAGTCCAAAATAGTTTTACCCTCGGCGTTGATCACCCCGAAACCATGGCCTTTGTGAATACTTTCATACCTAGTCACTTCTCTTCCAACATGGCCATTTAAATCTCCTCCTAAGAAAATCTTATTTCCTGAAGGTATGTCTTGAACCAAACTCTCTAAATCTTCCCAAAACCTTATCTTGTATTGTTCGTCCGAACCCGCTTGCGGTGCATAGGCGCTAATCACATGAAAAGCACCTCCCTCCACCACAAGTTTGATAGAGATGATCCGATCTCCCACCCTCTTGACATCCACTACGTCCTTCTTCCACTGCTAATCCACAATAATACCAACCTCATTCCCATTCTTCACCATTTCTGTATACCAAAGTTTGAAACCGGAAGTATCCAACTCCCTAACCTTCGCACCAACACATTTTATTTCTTGTAGGCACGTAATGTTAATTTTCCTCCTTGTCATGGTGTCCACCACCTCCATAAATTTTCCTGTTAGAGTGTCTATGTTTCAAGTCCCAAATCTCAACCTTCTGTCGCTCCGACCTTTACCTTTTACTTTGTGAACTAGCTTATTTACCATCGTCCGTTCACGAAAACGCGGGAACCTTTGCTCATGTAACACTACATTCGGGTACCGATGCAGCGGCTCTTACTCATTTAACACTGTATTCGAGCCATACAGCGCGTTGCTTCCGGACAATGACCTAGTTTTAGCGTAATAATGTCTTTGATTCATGTCATGGGATTCGACTATGTTTTTATGTTAGTTATCGAAAATCTAACACAATCCTCTTCCTTTATTCAAACTTAGGACCAATTATATATATCACAAGTGTAACATAGGCGGAGTTTCATAAGTTAGTTAAATGTTGACGAAAATTTGATTTGCTTATCAAGTAATATTTCTAAAGATATAATTACTAGCATGGATATTTTGGTTTAAAAAACGTGTTTAAATATCATTCTTAATTAAAAGCATATTGGATTTTATTTATTGCAGGAGCACAAAAAGTAGATATCACAATGCAAGCACACTGAACACACATGATGTGGCCCCACCATGCAAGTATATATAATGTTCGGAGATAACATATATTTTTTTTTGGTGACTTTAAAATCACATATTCAAAACATTGACACTCAACTAATAAAATACGTACAATATAAAATTTTAAGGCACAACACAGATAACATATATAAATAAACGTTTTTTTAAACGAGTCTAATTAAATTGGCACAAATAATTTAAAAAATGTGCGTATGTGTTATTATTTTTTTTTATCATATAACTTTTTTTTGTTAAAAAGTATAAAAATTTATTAATATAATATATAAATTTTTAAATATAATACAAAAATTATAAATTTATTGATATAATATAAAAAATTTTGTATAAAATACAAAAATATTTTCATACAATATAAAAAATTTTATGCACGGCATATTTTTGGTATAAATATATTTTATTAATTGGACGAGTTAATATTATGACTATGTGACTTTTAAAAAATTTTGTGTTGTGCCTTAAAATTTTTATATTGTACGTATTTTATTAGTTGAGTGTCAATGTTTTGAATATGTGATTTTTAAAAATTTTTTTTACTATATATTAAAATATTTGTGCAATGTACCAAAATGTTTGTGTTATGCATCAAAATTTTTGTACTTTAATTTTTTAAACAATATAAGAGAAGAAGATGAAAATGACAAGAACGACGATAATAATAAAGGAGAATGAGAAGGAAAAAGAAAAAAGAGAAGAAATTATAAAAAAGAAAAGACAATGCTAAAAAAAAGAAGTGCATAAAAAAGAAGAAAAAAAAAACAACAACAATAACAAAAGAGGAGGAGAAAGAAAAAAAATACACATGTACTTACGAAAAAAATGAGGTAGACAAATGATTTGATTGAAGATTATTTGGTTTAAAAAATAGTTAGACGCCTAATTTTATTGTATAATATTATCATAAACACCCACATTTTAAGTTAGATAAATATTAATAGAAGAATAATGTTACATAATCAGTAAATATTATTATTTTTTATCCGTACTTGATTAACAATAATTTACATATATATTTACGGACGTTTTACACCCAAAAAACATATAATTAATACTTATATTTACCAAAATTTTACGTATAATTT
>NC_029792.2:125413471-125414211 GCF_000816755.2 Arachis ipaensis | reverse complement strand
TAATACACATAAATTAATAAAATTTATTTATTAAAAATAATTTAATATTTTTATTACTGATAAAATAATAAAAAAAATTCAAAAATTTTCTGATCCCTAATAATTTTTCTTAATAGAAAGTAATCAAAATTAAAGTACTGTTATATGATGATGAGGGTTGGTTAAATTAATTATAACGTTACACCATAGAGTTGTATAGTACATTAGTACCCTCATCACTTCACTTTCAGCGTGTATATATATCTTCGCTTCCTTCTCTCTGTTTCTCTCTCTCTCTCTCTTCCGAAACCAAAATTTCTCATCATCAATTCTTTGAAAGATCTTGTTCATGATCTTCCACAGCTTTCTTGAACTGTATGTATGTATTTATGTGTATAGTTCAAGAAAACTGTGAAAAATCAAGGGCATGATCTCTTCCTTCGTCCTTGTGTTCATAGCTAGCTATATCAGATTGGTTTTCAGGTTCCACCTTGTGATTATTAATTCATGCTTTTAATTTTTTATCTTCTGCACAATTATACCCATTTGCTTTCTTCTTCGTTTTTCCTTATTATTATTATTATGATGATGATGATGAATTAAAAATGAGATATACATACATATAATATGTGTTTATTAGATATATAAACCCTTATAAATATTTCATTCACAAGATACTAATAATTTTATAGGTGACTAAGAGCTTGATGGATTTATTATGTTAATGGTTTAGATTATATAAAATTATGTAGATGAGACTT
>NC_029792.2:125410154-125413358 GCF_000816755.2 Arachis ipaensis | reverse complement strand
ATTTTTAATTGGATTTTAGAATTGAATTACTTATTACTCACAATATTCTAATAATTAAAATAAAATTTGTAATCTTCTAAAATAGTTTATTTGATCTAGGTATATATAGGATCCATTTTTTATACATAAAATCAGTCACACTCAATATTCTAATAATTAAAATAAAATTGAAAGCTTATAAAATAGTTTATTCTTAATTATTATTAGATCATTTTTTGTATAAATAAATAAAATCACTGATCATCAATTCATGAAACTATAAATACACATTTGTTGATGGAGTCTCTTTTTGTCTTTTTCAGCATTGTTGGAAGCAAAAAAAGAAAACCAGAGGAGGCATGATGACACACACAAGTGAAAATTTATGAGCATGATGAATTGAAAGCCAAAGTGGAAGCATTGTTTTCAGTTTTCACCCCACATAGCTAAATAATAAGTAAATGGAATTGTACGTTTTCTTTTTCACTCATTACCAAACACATAAAAGCAACGTTAGAGTCAGAACTCATTAAAATCCTCTCTCTTTCACAATCAATGCAACAAGAACTGAAGTATATGGTTCATAAATAAAAGAGAATCGCTGTCTATATATGTTTTTCCCACTTTGTTTAAACAACCACCTATGGCTATAGGCCTTTCTAATTTGTAAAAAAAAAAAAATTAATTATTTTATTGGTCTCTATAATTTCATCAAATATATAATAAAATATAAAGATTCAATTAAAAAAATATAAAAATCTAATTATAAATTTAATAAAATTATAAAGACCAAAAGAGTAATTAAACAAAAGAATTAAAGAATTTGATACGTTACATATAAAAGTATCAATATTTTTTATTTTATCTAATTTTTATATTTTTAGTGAAAAAATATTCAATAATAACAATTATTTGGGACACACTAGTGTTAAATTTATTTTGCATAAATTTTATTTTTGTGGTTGAGGACAATTACACGATGTAAACAATATCACTAATATTGTGAGATAATAACTTCTATGGTTTAAAAATATTTTTTATATTCTTTGCATGCATAAATTTATATCCTTACATTATAATTGACTTGAATGAGTTAAATTTGATTGATGCATGATAATGTAAGTTAAATTGTTGTACAATATCGATGAATCAATTTTCCCTTTTCGGTTTAAATGAGCATTTCAAGAAAAAGTGGTAAAGAAACTTGTGTATTTGTGTCTGGTCTTTTCTAAAAGGTTCTTGGAGATTATGTCCCTATAGTAAACAAAGTAAGTCAAGTTTTGCAACTCTTGGCTATATATATGTTGAACTAAGAATAAATTTCATGCCACTTTTGGAAACATTAGGAAAAGGGCATTCCATACTATGTTATTCCTTAAATTAGTTAATGGAGTTTTGGTTGCTAATTCAGTCCCAAAATTAAAGAATATTGATCGATTTTAGTAACTAACTTTATTCTAGTCATAAAAAAGACTTATCGGCCGTCAAATCAATTGCTATTAGCTATGAAGTATTGATACTTTCTTGATTTATCATGTATTCGTATCGAACATATTTCAGACACGACACACGTCGATATTCGTCTGACACGTGTGTCTTCTGTATTCAACCGTATCTTAATAAAAAGTAAAAAAAATTTCTCCGGTCATGCTTGGACACACCTAATATCATTATGTGTCAGCGTGTCTAGTCTTATTCTTAACATGTATTATTGAAATAAGTTTAGAAATAGTATATATTATATATTATTAAAACAAAAAATATTTTATTGTTAATTATTAAAATAAAATATATTTTAAATACTTTATATAATTAAAAAAGATATTAAAAATAATTAAAAAATTAATTTATATTTTAATATCAATAAAATACTAAAATATCATTACAATTTATCTAAAAAGTATTTTATATTTTATATATATACCGTGTTTCCGTGTCTTATAAGAATTTTAAATTCCAGTGTCTGCGTGTTCCGTGTTGTGTCGTGTCTCCTATCCGTATCCGTATCAGTATTCATGCATCATAGGCTATCAGTGACCAATTTTATTAATTGGTAAAATTGGTCGCTGAATGAAATTAGCGACCAACTATCTTTGATCCTATAAATCTTATATCAATCACTAAAACAGTTGTTATTAATAACTAATTTTGTTGATCGCTAAAATTAGTCGCTATTCTAATAATTTCTTGTATTGAATACTTTTTGTCACGAGAAAAGTAATTAAGATTTATATTCTCAACTATTTTTTTTAAGTCACACCCAATTTTTTTTTTATCTTAGGTGAGGTTATAGCAGCTTCTTAATTATATTAGAATTTGAATTTAGAACTATTAATTAAGGGGAAAAAGTAAGTATATGCAACTACTCTAACTTATCATGAATTCTTTTTACTCAACTGATGATTAAAGAAAACTTTAGAATATCTGCTCAAACTAAAGTGAAATAAATTTGTGTGTGGTTTGAGCCAAATAGTTTAAAAAGTAATACCGGTTCTCATCTTTTTCTTTTTGTATTTATTTTACATTTGAGTTAATACTATCAAATTCTTCATTTTTTTAATTAAAAATATATTCGTCCCTAAATTTTTTCTACCAAATTTACAAATGACTAATATCACATAATTTATCCTAACAAAAATGTATTGATTACTTAAATGTATATTACATAGGAAGATTTGTGCAACCAAAACTGTTGGATTTGATTGGTTATTAATTTGTTACAAGGACATTCCATAGAGCAAAAGCTGATGAGATGATTCTTGTTTGTTGCTTTTAAAAGCTGATGGATGATGAATCTTTAGGGGGAGAATGAGAATCACTTAATTCTCCTTTTCGGCCACTAAATTATTCTTCCCAAAAAAGTGATCCATATTGAATTGCTGATAGTAGAAGGTGAACACCGACTATGGCAAAAGAGAAGCTTTATTAGAGAGAGTGTAGTCAAACTCTTGAGTGGATGGTGAATGTGAAATAAAGGGGATGTGACTCCATCTCCATGGCTTCAAGTTTTCATTTTGGATCCCATTGATCCCAATCAAAACCCTTCTGTGTTTGTGTTGGTCCACAAAACATCATAAACAGAATTCAATCATATCTGATGTGTATTAAAAAATAGATGTTCAATTAATTATTGGTATAAAATATACGTTAAAATATGACATATACGTTAAAAATAAATTAAATAATACATAAATTTATATAAATAAATTTTGGTTAATTGATGAC
>NC_029792.2:125398468-125410041 GCF_000816755.2 Arachis ipaensis | reverse complement strand
TTTAATTATAAATTTAGTGAAATTTTAGAGATTAATAGAATAATAATTTTTTTTTTATTTATTATGGCCAGCCACCAATATGCATTGATATTCAATTTCACACAATGTTATAATGTTATATACATATATATGATATTTAAATTGGAATTCTAGAAAGATGACGTTCATATTCAAATTCTCATAATTAGATTACTAAATAAAGTCTTAGGATTTTACTTTATTTATACACTCTCATACTTTTAGCTGAATTCTCAAGTTATTAATTAAGTTCATTATATGAGAGTGCATGATCGAGGGGGAGCCTCTAACTCTAACACCTTACTGAATCAGTATGCATATTCAGAATGGACCCACCAGATTCCCGGTTTGGTTATTAGGTTTGTACAAAATTGGGCCTACTGCTTTGTTTTAAATTTTTGTACTACTTGGGCTTAGGTCCACCCCAGGCCCATTACCCCGATCACGGAGTGGGGACAAAAAAGAAGAAATAATAAAAAAGAAAGAGGTAAAAAAGCGAAAAAGACAGAAGGTGTGAGCTTCGTAGCTTCGGTAATCGCCATCGTCCCTGAGAAAGATTGAGTGCAATTACTGAAGAAGACAGTTAGGTGTGTGGCTCTCTCCATTGTTTTTTCCACTTTCATTCATTCTCATCTTCTCATACCTCCAAAACCAAAAACCCACTATTGACATTTCAGAGACACATTTTCCATCTGAGTTGTTCCTTTCTCATTGGACCCGCCACGTGTCCACTCCCAACATATAACACACCGTACCCCTCACTGCGCTCGCGGCGTCTCTTAGCCGCGCTGCCGCTTCTCCTCTTAACGTGCGCCACTATTGTCACCGCTTCCCGATCCGATCATCCAAACCCTAGTTTCAATCCCGATTTCGCGTTGTTGTTCTGATTGCGAGATTCGATTCTGATTCTGATGCCGATTTCAGCTGGGAATAGCCGTTGAATACTGAATTCTGAATTCTGATTGTTATGGTGATATGATCTTGGAATTTTTGAGAGAGAGAGCGAATTTTAGGTGAGGAAACGAAGAGGAAGATGATGCAGAGACGGAGTCCTCCGAAACATAGGCACGATGGGACTTCGCCGCTGCCTCTCGGCATGGATTGGAGTCCCGCACCTCGAAAATGGGTTGGCTTTTTAGTTTCCCTGCTTAATAATTCTAACCTTTTTATTCACGCAATTGTGCAAGTTTTATCCCTTTTCTTATCTTTTATGTTGGCGAGTTCGATCAACTTCATCAGTTAAAATAGCGAGTTCAATTTCGAGGTTCAGTGGTTTTGGATTGATTGATGCGGAAAGCTTGCGCGTGATCGTGGTGAAACTGTATCTATTCTTTTAGCATCGATGAGTGTGACTTTGTGAGTGCTTTTAGGGTGTGGAATTGTAGAAATCACTTCATTGATCAATTGGAATGCCATCTGATTTGAGCAAAGAATCTTCATGTATAGTCTATCTTTATATTTTGCTTCATTTTTAATCACATTCAGTGTCAATTGATACCGTTACTGGAGTCAATTAGTACCTTACCACAACACTGGACTCAGTTCAGTTATCATGGAAGTGTTTTGTTGAAAAGAGTGTGTTGACCCTTCCTTTTATAGTTAGCATGTGGGCTTGCAGCGAATGGCAAAACAAAGCTATTGATTTGTGCTTTTTTCTTCTCTCTGAGGAAGATACATATTCAATTTATCTAATATTTTGAAAATCTAAAGTAGTCATATAAACAGGATCAGTGGTGGCTCTCTCATTTTCATTTTTCTCCCATTAATTTTTAGTTTCATTTTTGCAAGGAATTCTCTTCAATTTTATTTGTCATTTCAGATATGTTTGTTCTGTGTTGTATATTCTGCCATTATTGGCTAATTTATCTCCGTTTACCATTTTCCAATTTTTGTTATATGCTTCCTATCTTCTTGGCTTTTATTACATGAAGAAATTGGAAACTTTGTAAAGTTTCTTCTTTATTATTTTTGGTGTGGACTACTTTCTAATTCAGAAACCCTATTGCACAGAATGGGCGAGATACAGTATGGCCACACAATCATCGTACTGGTTGGAGTTACTGTGTCACAATACCTTCTTGGGTTTTCCTTCCGAAATCAAAGAATTCAGATCCTATAGTGGTAAAGTTGATAAATAACTTGTTTTTAATTCATGGTCAGATTTATGTATTATTTGTACGACCTTTCAGCTTTGTATTAGTAAGGACTAGAAGTATATGAGCTTTTTTGAATTTTGATGCAATTGGAAATCATCATTTACTCCTATCTTATTCCTTATATGGTCGGTCTTAAATATTTCTAGGTGTACTGAGACTATATTATTGAATGGGTGAGAGATGTAATGGGGAACAAATCCTACTTTTTGCACATGTAATCAGAGAAGTATAATATTACATGAGTTAGTTCACACTAATACTAAATGTCAAACTAAACTATAATGTTTGACCAACATGGGAGTCGGGAACTTCTTGTATAATGGTATAGATATTACAGGATACTCTCAATTTCAAATACGTAACCAGTGTGAAATTTTTTATTGTTCTTTTTTCTAATTATTGTGCATAGGGTTACCACCTTAAGCATGCAGTGGGAGTCTTCTTATAATGTTGCCATAATTATTTTAAGAATAATACATTCATGCCAATATGGCAGCATTTGTCTTTATAGTCATATATTAATGGGATCTTAAGAGTACCCTTGTGTTTTACTTGTTAATCCCTACCAAATAAACCTGCTACCTGATGGTTCCTTCTGCCGTTATTATAACAAATAGTACCTAGTATGTCAAAACTAATGGGATGAGTAGTAGCAAACTAGCAGTACTATGCTTATGCTGTCAATGGCAGATGGGTTGGATTAATTGAGAAATAATAAAGTGGATTCCTCCTTCATAGGCATTTTATTCAGCTCGTTCAAATGTTTAAATTGGAATAACATTATTCTAAACAGAGCAGAACAAATGAATGTAAAGGAGGGATATTTAAAACACTAACTGAGGTGTCTAAGCTTTAATTTATAGCTTGTCCATATTCCAATGTAGTATTTTTGTCAGTGTTAATTTTTAACATTATTAAGGGACAGTTCTACAGGGTGCAAGTTGGCATTCAGTCACCAGACGGGATTACAACACTGCATGTAGTACTTAGAAGGTTCAATGATTTTCTAAAGTTGTTTGCCGATGTAAGTTTATGCTTTACAATTGAATCTTAATTTTCTTGTCATGTAATTACTTCACCTGGAGTATGGCAATCAATTGGTAATATGATTTTGTGTGTATATGTACACCTGTGTTAGTGGTAAACTCTATTGCCAAGCCATTGATTTATTTTTTCATAAACCCACTTGAAAATTTAAAGTCTCCGTGATCTTATTTAANNNCTGTTTGTTAAAATGCAAAAGGCATTAGTAATGAACTATGATGCACCGGAGAAGCATTTTTTATTTCTTTTTATTAAAACACAGTTGGACACGAAAGACACCCGTTGGACGAGTGTCGAATGAGTGGCGTGTCCGAAATGCGTCCAACATGTAGACACGGCAACTCAGCAAAGTGTCCATGCTTCATAACTAATGAATGAACATCCCTTGATGAATAGACAAGTGGCTGGGCTATTGAGGGATGCCAATTGAAAGAGTAGTTAGCACATGGTATTTAGATTCAACCTTGTATATCTATCCAAATTAAAATGCTATTAGAGAATTGATTTCCATAATTCCAAAGTTGGAGCCAAACCAAATCTGAAGGAATATTGATGCCTACTTTTTGACGGGCAAAAGAGATATTGCTGGGAAATTTTGAAAAAAAAGTGTGTGCTTGCAATGTCACATCAGAACATGAGGGAAGCCATCTTTTTTGTACCGATGGTAGATATGAGGAAGAAACCTAGAGACCTAGAAATTTTGCATGTGTGTGCATGCTGTATGATAGATAGAAAGCTAGATCAAGATTGTGCATCTTTTTTGTTACTGATGTGTACAATATTTTTCCACATGCTGTCTTTTTAGGTTAAAAAGGAGTTTCCCAGGAAAAATATCCCTCCAGCACCACCCAAGGGACTCATGCGATTGAAAAGCCGGGCTTTGTTGGAAGAGGTTGGAAATGCCTTAAACTTACTGTAGTAACAGTTCTTTGTCACCATGGATCTGCATAGAGCATGTTGCTTGAATTTTCTTTCAATTTAGTCTATTTGATATAATAAGATGTCGTGAGAATATATGCCTGGATGTGTGGCAACTGAAGCTTAGTAGTGTGTCCTTTATATCTGCATGCCTTGTCTCTAAAAATGGACTCCATTAATTTTTTTTACCAAAAAGATTGAAATATGCTTAATAATTATTAATTAAAGAGCATTTATTCTTATCTGGACTTTTGTTAAAGTCCTGGATAGTGGATGATTCTGAGTTGGTGGACTTTTCTCTTAAAGATAACAGCAGGAAGTGTCCTATTTTTTTGTGTATGACTGCAGCCACAATAATTTTCCTCATGCGTTTCCATCTAAATTTTGTTTTACCCCTGACATTCAACAAATACTTGAATTGGATAAAGTATACTTTGGGGGATTATGGAGCATACAATACATAGGTGAAAGTTACTCCATTCCATTTACTCCTTATTTAGATTGAAGTGTATAAGTTGCAAATCATTTCAGAAGAATTTCTCTAAATACTCATTAAATGCATTTCTTTTTTTTTTTCTTTTTTTGTATATGTAATGTTGAATAATTAAATCTTAAACTTGGGGTTTTCTATTTTCTTGAGTTATCTACAATGCTATGAACAATAGGCAGGTAGCTCCATCTAAAATTAGATGGATTCTAATTTAAATTGGGTTGAGCGAGCTACCTTGCAGTTGTAGACAGTTATATGTGAATGAAAGAGTCGAATCAGCACAATATATTTTTACATACTACTTTTCCTACAGAGAAAGTCCTCATTGGAGGAGTGGATCACCAAACTTTTGTCTGACATTGATATATCAAGGTGCGCTGCGGTGGCATCATTTCTTGAACTAGAAGCTGCTGCTAGATCCTGTATGTGATTGTCTTCTACATTTATTGTGCCTTGTACACGTATTGGTTTTATCTCAAGTGTTTTTTTTTTTTTTTTTTACTTGTACCTGAATTTCCCCTCAGCTTTCCAAGATGCAAGCCAGCAGAGCTCTGAATCAGATCCTGATTCCAATAACAGAGCTTATTCAGTTCAATCACCTCTCCATTCAAGCCTATCATTGGCTGCTGGAAGTTCATCTATTGCCTCTGATTATGGTAGTGATACAGCATATGAGCCATCTGATCTAGGAACTCCAAGAATTGGACGTGATGACAATTCTGAAGGCGGCACAGATGATCTAACAGTAGATGAAGAGATCACAAATCCAATGGAAAAGCTTATGAAATACGGTATATCAAATATTGATGAGGGTTTGTTCATGGGTCAGACTATTCTAGAGCAATTGGAAGGCCTTCCTAGGCATAAAGTAAATGCCAGACATGTCAATTATGTTACAGAGAAGGAAAAGAATAATGGTAATTCTTATAATGCTTCACATTTAGCTAATAATTCTATGGAGCTTTTCTCTGAGACTGAGCATGCTCCTGTTATCAATCACACTCGCAAGCTTTCATCTGAGAGTATTGGGAGTGATGGTAGCTCAATACGAGGTAGTGATATGTCTAATTCTGGATTTCGAAATTCATCTGGTGATGGTTCTCATGACGTTCCTGGAGGTGCTATGGTTTCAAGACCAACAGATATTATGGGCCGTGCACAATCACAGTCTTCTGGTGATGGTCAAATAGTCCTTCCACTAGATCAACGCAATAAATTGAACAGGATTCTTTTAACCATGCAGCGAAGGCTAGTCAGTGCAAAAACTGATATGGAGGACCTTATAGTCAGATTAAATCAAGAGATAGCTGCAAAGGATTTCCTCACAACGAAGGTAAATTTCGTTAAAATCTGTGTATTGATTCAACTCTTGCATTCACATGCAATTACTGATTGGATCTGTTCAGGTCAAGGATTTGGAAGTAGAACTTGAAACTACCAAACAGAAAAGTAAGGAGAACTTGCAGCAGGCTATTCTGATTGAGAGGGAAAGGTTTACGCAAATGCAGTGGGATATGGAGGAACTCCGGCGGAAGTCACTCGAAATGGAGATGAAACTGAAGTCTGAATCGGTATGATATTTGGGTTTGCTCCACATTTATCGAACATTTTCTTTCTAGGAAACTGATCTTGATAATGACTCATGGTGAGATACAGGGTGGAAATTCAAGTGAGAATTTATCAAAGGATGCAGTTGTTCAGCAGAAAGATGTACTGTTGCAGAATTTAAATGCTGCTAAAGAGCAGCTGGAAATTTTGTCAAAACAGTATGGGGAGCTAGAAGTAAAGTCAAAAGCAGATGTTAAGATTCTGGTTAAAGAGGTCAAATCTCTTCGTAATACCCAAAAGGAGTTGAAGAAGGAGCTTAGTGAGTCAGTAAAGGAAAAGTGTGAAACTGAGGTAGGTTATCAACCTGTAAATGGTTACATCTATCTGGATGTTCTTCCGTGCTTCAAATCTCTTCGTTTGTGTTTGCTTACAACTAAACTAAAAGAAATCTTATTTTCAAAAACATATTATCTATATTTCTTCCTACACAACAAAATTCTTTGTCTGCTCTAGAATTTCCTTTCCTTGTATTTTGAATTTATTATCATGCATTTATTAAGTTTCCTTCCTTTCCAAGCTTTTACATAAATATCTACTCGAAATATAATGCTTTGCTTGTGTTGCATTTGTGTATTTAGAAACTTATTCAACTAGAAAGAGAGAGGAGGGAGCAGACAGAAACTGCTTGGCGAGAGCTGCTGCAAAAATCCCGGCTTCTTTTCAACCAGCTTCAAGAGTGCGATGTCAATCTTCCTAGCGAAGATGAAGATAGGGCAACAATCAAGAGTTCATCATCAAGTGAGACTTTTAATCAGTTAGCAGCATCTGATGGACAAATTGACTTCCTAATACGAGAGGTACAAGATATGTTTTTATCTGTGGTTTACTGTTTCTACCAATTAAGTAGTTTTACAGTTCATTGTAACCATTTTTATGTTCCATGCTACTCAACATGGTTACATAATCTCCATTCAAATTTCAGGTAGAAAACTTAGGGAAGGACTACGGAAGTGGTGCTTCTAGTGTAGATAAAACCAATAAAATTAAAGATGGTATACTCTGTGATGATGAAGTGAGAAAGATCATTGCAGATTTGTTCATGGACAATGTTAGATTGAGAAAACAGACAAACCGCATTACAAGGCAAGCTTTCAAATTGGACATGAAAGAAAATGATGCTTCTCCTACGGAAAATGTAACAAGTATTTAGGAATATTTATGGAGCGGCAGTATATATTTTTTCTTCCTTTTTCCACTTATCCCTGTGGATGATCACTTGCTATTCCTATTAGGTGACTTGACCCAATACTGAATGAAGTAGCCCCCTCGTGTATTTTCCACTTGTACCAGTTCTTACCTTGCACAGATAATACGAGCTTTTTTACTTTGCACCACTTTATTTATTTACTAGAAAGGAACTTTAAATAATCAAAATCTGGAACTCATCAAAGGTAAAAACTGTCTGCTCTTGGCTGAGAGGAATGCTCTCCGTGTCTTACAAAGCAATATTTTGTGACCCATAAGAGATTCTAATTCCATAGTTCTATACCCATTATAAATAAGTTTTATATAACTTATTTGCTCTCTTCACAATATTAAAATAGTAACTCTTGGCCATAATTTATTTCTATACTCATTTAAATGTGGTTGTATTTAATTTGTTTGCTTTTTTCACAATATTAAACCAGTGACTTGTTACTAAAATTCACTCCTACACAGTACACTCGGTAAAAAAAAATTTTAAATCATTTTTTCAATAATATACAAATAAAATATTTACTATGATCTCTCTTGAACCGTTTAAGATTTTTAATTCTTTACTTTTTTGAATTTATTTTTGGCGTTTGATTGATAAACTAGGGGAGGAAGATGAGGCTTTCAATTGACAACTTGATGCCAGAAAATTACATTGCTTCATTAATGCTTGATCCAAACTGTTAGCCATACATAATTGCCTAACATGTACAATGAGAGAGAGAGAGAGAGAGAGATTTCCAGGATGATCATTTGAGGGGGAAGAGCATAATGATCAGTGATCACATTATGGCCTCTGATTACTCAGCCAAAGGAAGAATCAACTTCACATCTGCATGAAATGAAAGTAAACTTATCAGTTATCAAGAAGATAAATAATAAAATATAGTGATATTGATTTTTTTTTTTTTTACTTTTTATCGTGGATATTGAATTTTCGATAGTAATAGTAACATAAAGTTGGAAAACGAATTTATGTTATCCAAGTCATTACTTGATCCGACATTGACATGTCACATACTCACATTAGCCATTGTTTTCATGACTACTTTTACCTTCTTATCCACCCCAACCTTGATGTGACACGCAATCGAATGACTTGGTATTTACACATGTACTACCTCTGTTTCAAAAATCAATGTCGCGCTCAACTAATTTAAGAAAAATCATTATGTTCGGACACAAATTGTGTCTGTCCAAATAATTGAAACAGAGGAAGTAAATAGTAAATAGTAAATACTGTCTCATGAACCAAGAGTTGACACATAGGAAAAGATTTAAAGTTTCAAAACTGTTGAAGATCATGGTTTATCATTTTTTTAATTAAATTTGTCGATATTTGATTGGAATGAGGGAAAGATTCTCATCCAAGAATACTAATAAGAAACAAAACAGTTATTTTTCATAGTTGTTTTTGTTTTAATGAGTAAAAACAACTATATTGTGGCCCCAACAATGGCCCTTGGTAGAAATTAGTAGTAAACAGAAACAAACCAAGTAATGTGTCTTTTTCTTGATTTCTATGTTGCCAAGGAAAAAGGGCACTAGTAATTCTGGAAGCAATTGCCATAAAAAGGTGCCAATAAGACTCCAAAGGCTTTAGAAAAACATAAAAGTTGTTTGAAATCTTTCAGACACAAAGCATGGAGCAGAATGAATGGAATCATTCCAAAGCCAACCATTCTTGGTGGAAAAAGTTGCGAGTACCTGGAACATTTATCTACTTCACGTGGCTCAACGAGGACGTAGAGTGGTTTTCCGATAAGCCTACAGTGTCCCTGAAACACAAAGCCATAATTTACTTTTCAGCTCTATGATTTCAAGAAATATCAAATTAGAATGAAAAAGAGTTACAAATATTACATAATTTATTGTTATGTTGATGGGGTGTTTAATGTTATATTTTACAAAACATGAGAATACCAAGTGTATTTTCACCTAAATATCATGATCTTTAGATGCCTAGAATCTAGTTGGTTTAAAACTCATGATTCATTTTAGTACTCCCTCCATCCAAGAATAATTGTAACATTTATGAGTTTCATTTTTGTTTGATAAATTCTGAGTCTTTTGGATTACCAGTAACAAGATAGAATTTTCTGCTACTTTATCAAGCCATATACATAAACATAACTTAGAAAAGCTTAGCAATTATTACCTTAACATCCGGCACACCGATCACACAAGCACATTCCACTACTTCAGCACCAGAACGTTCTACAAAATAAAAAGTTTCATGAACCATGTCCTTGAGACAACATAAATCGGAGTAATTATCTATATGTTGTCGAAGTGGCCGGAAAAATAAGCCAAAGCAGTGAAACCCTGAAAGCAAAAGAAAAAGCCTGCAAAAATCACCTAGAAGTCTTATTGCTGCCGAGAGAGTTCCACCTGTGGCCACCAAGTCATCGATAACTATGGCTCGTTCACCCGGCTGGACAGCACCAACATGTAACTCCAAACAATCAGTTCCGTATTCTAGAGAATACTTTTCTGATATTACTTCGCCTAAACGTGAAGAATGTTAAAGTCTAGTCATAATGTGAAGGCAAAATACATACATAACTCGAAAGGCTGAAGAGTAAGGTTATCAAATTCGCAAGTTCGCCTAAATTCGTGGCAGTTAGGTGAATTTGAACTACAAAACTCAACTCGTAAGCTCATAAAAAAGAGTTTACTCTAAACTAGTAAGCTCGATTTGGGGACTTGAACTAAATTAACTCGTAAGAGAACAAGCTAACTCGAGACTTCAATAAAGTTTGAAGAGTAAATTGATCTTAAGTGATGTAACACACACAAGTAAAGGTAAACATTAAGTAATAAACAACACAATTAGAGACAGATTTTCACTGAGAGAGACCCCAATTCAATTCCAAAAAGAAAGTGACATATAGATTGTGTTGTCACGTTGTTTTGGTCATAGTTAGGTACAATGTCACGTTCCAACAAACAGAGACTTGGTAGCAAAAAAATTTCCAAGCCATAATTAAAACATGGCAGAAAATTTTGCAATTTTGCGGCTCTTTAAGGGAATTCAATGAATGCTCCACAAGCAATAACCACCACTCAATTTCAATTATATTAGTTAAAAGTTGATAAAAAAAATCAGAAATATTTGGTAATCAGAGAAAATCAGCCAAAAACAGTCATAACTTGTCTTATTTAAGATTCATTAATTGTTGCGACAATTAATGAATGCTAAATAAGACATGTTCGGGCTCTTTTTTTTGTTTCTCTAGCATTTCCGAAAAAAATAAAAAAATGAGCCTAGAACACGGATTAAATGTGCTCAACAAACATCCAAAATCTTTCTCAACATAGAAACAGAGTTAATACCTGGCAGCTTCCTTGGTTTGCGTAAAGGAACAAATTTTGCACCAATCCCCAATGCAATTGAGGGACCAAACAAGAATCCCCTAGCTTCCACTCCTACACAAGCAATATCATTTAAAGTAGAAAAAAATATATATATTAAGCAAAATGGGAATATAATATTGGTGATTTATGACATACAAACAAACCACCACCCATCTAAGTGGTTAAGTATGAATTCATTTTAGAGCAGAAGAAGGATCCAATTCAGCTGAGTCATCAATGCTTAGAATGACAATAACAACAAAAGATTCTGAGTCTGAACTTGTTTTCTGTAAGAGATTATTACAAACAAGAACTATACGTGGCTCCAATGTCACCATATTTATTATATTTTATAAATCATAAATCAAAAATGAAAATCACACAGGTGAAATTTTGTAAGATAGATTGTTCTACTACAAAAATGATTTGTGCATACCAAAAATCAGCCACTATTATAAATTTGTTGAAATACAAAATTCACATTAAAAATAAGTTAAACAAATTCATGGTGACATTCTCATTCTCATTCTCTCACCAAAAATAGTTTCAGCTTCACCCTACTGCACCCACGTGACACTGCCAACTTGTTTCGCAAAAAAATTAAAAAAAAAAGAAAAAAAAAAGAAAAAAAAGAAGAAGCATTTACCCCTGTTTTCATTCCTTACCCAAAATTAAAATAAATAAATAGATATTAAGCTCTACCATGACAATGGAAACAAAACAAAAGGTAACAACGACGATCAATTGGTGATGAAGAAGGTGGATGTGGAAAAAACATTATTTTATCA
>NC_029792.2:125396933-125398452 GCF_000816755.2 Arachis ipaensis | reverse complement strand
GTCTCTGTAACGATCGACAAAAACGACAAAAATGTCCTTAAACGCCTTGTGATCCAACAACAATGTCGTTATGTCCTGAAACATTATTCCTGCAAATTGCAAAATAATATTAATAATAATAAATAATAATAATCTCATTCACTTTATTCTTCTTCTTCTTCTTACTATTACTTAAAAATGAAACAGCGCAATATATAATAAGCATAGAATATTATGAAACCAGACAGCCACAGCTGCAGATCTGTTCGATGAAGAAAGTTCAAAAATTAAAGAAATCACAACCAAAAAAAAATATTTTTTTCTTTTTTAGTTATTCTAAAAAATGAAAATAAAAACGTTGTAAGAAAAAAAAAAAAAAAAAGGGGACCTTGTTTGGGGAAGTGAGGAACGACTCTGATGGCTTGAGAAATGGCTTGAAGCCTTGGGTCACCCTTGAGGCCATTCTCTTCAGCGAACATTTTGTTTTGAGTTTGTGTGTGAAGTGTGAAGAGTGTGTGTGAGTATATGTGTGGCAGCTTCGATGAGTACTGTGTTGACTGTTGACTCTTGTTGTGTTGTTCGGTAAAAACCAAGCTGCTTTTTTTTAGTGTTTCCCTCCGAAAGTGTTGCAGAGAAAGAGAAAGAAAGAGAAGGGGTTTGGTTGGTTTGAGTTTAAAGTGTGGATACTTTGTTTCAGGCTTATTTATTATGCTTTCTCATCTCTCACTCCAACTCACTCGCCGGCTATGAAGCACACACTTTGCTGAGTTGTCGTGTCTGCAGACACATTTCGAACACGACACTCGTTCAATATGTGTGTCTGTTATGTTCAAATCGTGTCTCAATAAAAAATAAAAGAAATTTTCGGATACACTTAGACACACTTAAGTACCATCACGTATTAGCGTGTCCGGTCTTATTCTAAATATAAATTCTTAAAATAAATTTAAATATAGTATATATTATTATTTATTAAAATAAAAAATATTTTAAATACTTGATATAATTAAAATAAGACATTAAAAATAATTTAAAAAATTAATTTATATGTTAATATCAATAAAATATTAAAATATCATTACGGTTTATCTAAAAAATACTTTATATTTTATATGTATACATGTCCCCATATCATGTAAGATTTTAAAATTCGCATGTCGATGTATTTCGTGTCGTATCGTGTCTCATATCCGTGTCAGTGTCCGTGCATCATAGCTCACAAGTCATCATAGACTACACAATTTTTCTTCTTTTTAAGAACTTAAATTGGACCATTTACCAAAAAAAAAGTGGAATTTTAGGGAGAATGATATTTGAAAATTTTTTTTTTACCTAATCTATTATTGTTAATTTAACAAAAATACTATATGTATGATAAATATTATTAGATGTTTTATATGTTAATATATATTTTATATTGATAATTGATTTTTTGTATACACCTAGCATAATTGTTAGTTCAATTATGATTTTTTAACATGTTTTTTATTTTTATTTTATCTTTTGATACATTTGAATTTAATAATTTTTTGCTGGACAT
>NC_029792.2:125395298-125396804 GCF_000816755.2 Arachis ipaensis | reverse complement strand
AATTAATTTTTATGTATACATACTATTTTTATTTTCTTTTAACTCTATTTTTTTCAACTTCTATCAATATCCTCTCTTCAATTAATATCTCTCTAACAATAGCAAGAGTATTCTAGAGAATTTCTTATGTATTTTGGGAGTAAAAGTGAATGTTTTTGTTTTATATCATTCATTTTTTCTATCTCAATAATGTGAGCTAATTTGAAGTTAATTTTCTCTTATTACCTTTTAAAAATTTAAATTAAAAATAATAATAAATTTATAATACTAATATAAAAGATAATTAATAAATTAGAACAAAAATTTGACTTGTTCACCCGAACTTATAAAAATTTCTCGTGTGTAATCTATCACCTTCACTCCAACAACTAACATTTCTCTCCCCAAAAGTTGGAGGCAGAAAGAGCCAAGCCAAGCCAATGGAAGAGAAGGGTAGGAAAATAGGAGTGGCAGAGCACATTAGGTTTTAGGTTTGAAAATTTTGAAAAAAATATATTGTAATATTGTGATAATAATATAATATTGAAATTTTAAAAAATATATAGGAGCAAAACCTAAAAAAAAAAAAACAATAGTAACTCGTAGATGATCTTATCTCAATGTCTCGACTCTAAAATTGTACAAAGAGTTTATCTCAATTTCTCATAGATTATCTCAAAGTCTCAGACACAGAATTTGTGTATTGCTATCTAAATTGTGGATGTATGTATTTTTTTTTTCTTTTTAAAATTAGGAACAAAACTTGAATTCAAAATCTATAAATAAAAATGAAAAAATTATACCATTTAAATTATAGTTCCATAAAATTGTAGATGTATGTTAACTGTTACTGTTTTCATGTCTTCTAAGTTCTATAAAGTGATAAACACGCTTATTAACCAAATATCACGCGCTGTTTTTTACTTCTTCCTTTCTTCTTTTGACTTTTTTTTTCTCTTTATCGTTGACACTGACTAACTGTTAATTCAATTTGGTTAGTCTTGCAAAGAGAATGGCAAGAAAAAAGCACTTATTAGTTATTAGCAAAGTTTTACGTCACGACAAAAGACTTTTTTCCTTTTAAGTATTAATTTTACGGTTGTCACAACTCACAAAACTAGTATATTGAAGAGGCTGGCTTTTTTTAAGACGGAAGAATAATGTGTATAATATTTTAGAATTTTTTATTTAAATAAATAAATTAATTATAATAATTACCGAAATAAATAATTTAAAAAATATTTATTAAAATAAATATTTTTTTATTTCGTTTATACTATAAACGAGATAATTTTGCATGTATTTCGTTTACCGTGTAAACGAGATAAGACAGGTGGACGCGAAATGTGTATATCTCACGTGGATAATGGGAGATAACGTGAGAGATAACGGTTTCCATTCTCTTATCAATATACCATCAAACATATTTATTTTAATCTCTTCTATCAATCTTTTTATGTACTAATTATATGTAAAAGTTTGGATTATTGATAATATTAATATTTTTTAATATTTTCAATTTTTTTT
>NC_029792.2:125394137-125394940 GCF_000816755.2 Arachis ipaensis | reverse complement strand
TAGATTTATTTTTCCAAAATAATTAATAATATGATTTTATCAAAACAAAAACTTTTTGGAAAAAACAAAAAGTAGTGACTTACTCAATTCTTCTATCCCTTTTTCCCATCTCCCATAGCCTATCATTCTCATTTCCCCCTCTCTTTTTCCCATCCAATAAATCCAAACACAACCTCACAACCATATCATAGCTGTCATTAGTTTTTTTCTTTTTCTTTTCTAAAGAAAAAAAAATATTAATTTAATACATCAAAAAGTAGAATTTATGAAAAAATTATTATAATAATATATTCAATTCGCTAACTAAATACAAAATCTAGCTTGGATCATTATTTTAACTGCAAGTGGATTATTGCTTTGAGTACTTAATTGTGACATTCTATGTGCTGGTGCTCTAATCTAGATAGATAGAAACTAGAGAAAGTGGAATGAAAAATGAAGTAAAAAGAAAATTAAATATGGAATCAGAATATTTTGTGAAGAGAGAAGTTGTGAAGTAAAAGAGTAAAGAGTTCTTTACTTTTAAATTATTTGATAAAACCTACAACTAAAGATTTTGATTTAAACTGTTTGAATAATGTATGTAAAGTATATGCACTCGTAATAAATCAAATGAAGCGATGAGTAAGAGAGTTATACAATGATTAAAATTAATAAAAATAGGAGAAAATGACACTTTTCTCTGTAAATTGTCAAATGATATTTCTCTTCCTCCGTTTATAAATGTAATTTTTTATTGCAAAATTAAAATACCATATATTTTAGCTTATTTGGATAAAATATCATTGAATAATTTGAATAAT
>NC_029792.2:125391664-125393982 GCF_000816755.2 Arachis ipaensis | reverse complement strand
TATTTTAATTTTATAAAAAAAAGTGTATATTTTATAAATAAATGAGAGAAAAGTATTATGTTTAGACGTTTGACATTTTTTTAAAAAAAGGAGTGTCATTTTTTAGTAAAATAATCACTTATAGGTCATTTAGTAAAATTCAATCACATTAAAAGATTTAAAAGACATCAAACATAACCAAAACAAATTATTATGGTATGTTGATTTTCAACATTGTATGGCAGAACCTCCCTAATAAATAGGTTACCATCTTAGAGTTTTGATTTTGATCGAAGATTGAAATTTTTTCAAATAAAGAAATAAAAAAGGTGTGTTAGACTAAAGTCCAAACAACTTATCCATTTAAATAAATCAACGGCTAAGATAATGACAAATCAGCAGAGACAAAATCCAGCAAGAAAAACAACCACAACGATTCATGGGACCCTTCTTCAGTTTCTATCTTGATCTTCTGCCAACACCATCAAAGAATCTAACATCAACATTGGAGCTCAAAATATTATCCATGAGAGATGGTACTCTGAAAGCAATCGTGACAAGAAATTCCAATCGATGTTTGGAACAAGTGTCTCCTATTAAAAATAATTAATTTTCTTCAGGGTATTGGACTCATTCTACAAGGAATGGTTCTTGCAAGTTGCAACAATAGTTGCTTCGTTTAGATGATTTGGACTTGAGGATTACTCTAGATAAAGGAAAAAAAAGGAAGTGTATATATTATTTCAATTGAATATTTATTTTTGTTTTGAAAAAGATTTATAGATATATCGAGGCCTGCTACACATACAAGTCTTTTTGACTTACAAGTTTTACAAGTTGCTACACATACGGGCCTTTCAATGCGTTATTCAACCGTTTCCTGTTTTCAAAGCGCTACACTCACGACTCTTCTTCTTCTTCTTCTTCTTCCTCTTCCTCTTTCTCTTCCTCTTTCTCTTCCTCTTCTTCTTCTTCGTTTTTTTTTTTCGATTTTCATGGTTTCTGAAATCAAGCTTTTGAAATCGTTTTGAAGATAATGGAACTTCAGAAATACACTCAAAGGATTATAGAAATACACCCAAATGATTACAGAAATACACCCAAACGGTTACAGGAATTCACCAAAACGATTATAGAAATACACCAAAAGGATTACAGAAATACACCTAAAGAATTACAAAAACTACACTCAAAGGATTTAAGAAATACACCTAAAATTCG
Organism: Arachis ipaensis; assembly: GCF_000816755.2. Classification (NCBI taxonomy): domain Eukaryota; kingdom Viridiplantae; phylum Streptophyta; class Magnoliopsida; order Fabales; family Fabaceae; genus Arachis; species Arachis ipaensis. The sequence continues at coordinate 125,392,782 of NC_029792.2, read as the reverse complement.
TTGAAATACACTTTATGCATAATTCAGAACTCTTTCTCTTTCTCCTCCTCATCTTCTGCTGCTTCTTCTTCTTCAAAAATGATTTCAGAGCTTGATGTCAAAAAATAATGGAAATTGAGAATAACGAAGAAAGAAAACAGAGAGAAAAGCACGTAAATGAAGAAGGAGAAAGAGAAGACAAGCAACGAAAGAAAAGAAGAAGAAGAAGAGGAAGAAGAATGTGTAGCAAGAAGAAGAAGAAGGTGCAGTGAAACCGTGCAGTAACGGTTGAAGAAGGAGAAAGAGAAGGCAAGAAACGAAAGAAAAGAAGAAGAGGAAGAGGAAGAATAACGTGCAGCAAAAAGAAGAAGGAGCTGCAGTGAAAACAGTTCGAAGCATGTTAATATAGATGACTTGTAAAGACTTGTATAAAAAAATGCTTGTATGTGGAGAATTTCTCATTCTCTTATTGAAAATAAGTGAATGATAAATTATTTTTGTGAAAAATTACGATATTAAAACTACTCATGAAACAATATAATATAAATTGATTTAAAAAAATAACAAAAAAGTTATTACTTTTTTTTAGATAAATCAATCAAATCAGTCTTTTAAATATATTATTAGAATAAAGTATTATTTTTATTCTAAAATAAATTTTATTTGTGTCCTTAACATTTGTAGAACTGATTTAATATTATCCTACCATTAATTACACATCATGAGCTTTAGTTGAAGTTTTAAAAATTTATTCTTAAAGTTAGAATATAAAAGCCTGGGACAGAACTAATGATCTACTTCAGATAATAGCTTATTAAAAGTTAAAACTAATCAATGCAATATTTACATAATTCATTTTTTTAAAGATATATATATTTGAACCTGAACACAAATAGTAGGTACAATACTAAAATCGAACACCTTTAAATGAGATCTAATTGAGAATAGATACATTTAAGTGAAAATAATTAAAAAATATAATTTGAGATGTTAGTATAATTGATTGTAGAATAACATTAAGCTACTTTTATAAATATTAGTATAATTTAAACGTTAAGATAATTAAAATATTAAAAATACAAACATGACTTACCCTAAATATTAGAGATAAAAATAATAATTTATTTTATATTATTTGC
>NC_029792.2:125388735-125391566 GCF_000816755.2 Arachis ipaensis | reverse complement strand
CTTTTAAAAAATCTAGTATTAACTAATAAATTATTATATAAATAAATAATATTCAAATTTTTAACATTTATTTAAACGGACCAAAACTAGATACTTGACTCGTTCAAGTTGTTTGTGAACATTGTATTATTGGTTTGGAATAAGAATGCTAATTGGCCACAAGAATGCAAGTGATAGTAATCCATAGATTGGTACAAAGTAATTATATACTAGTGTTGATGATGGATGTGATTGACTTAGATCTTCTTAGGATCGGTGACCCCACTTTAATTTGAGTGCATGATTTTGTATATCAATTATGATGAATTGCTATTAAATTTTCTATATCTTAGGTGTGGACCGTACTATAAACATATACCTATATGATGAGCTTTTCTCCCTTATGCGGAAAGAGGCACCTTCCTATTCCACCTAACCCCAACCAAATCTTTTAAACTTTCACAATTTTTTTACACTTTATGGCTAATCATAACCTGACATATACTACCCCCACTCTTTGTTTAATTAAAAGTATTCAATCAAAATACCTTAACAGCCTAACAATGAAGATCCTTTCGAAATCTAAAATATTAACCATTTTCTTTACTAGTACCTTTTTTGGACTTTAGCAGTCGCAAGTTGATTTTAAAAATACCTAGTACAGATAATGATCTAAATGGAGATCTTGGACACTTGCATTTTGCCATATCAAGATGAGATTTTTCATATTTTCTTTTTCATGGTGCAATTATCAAGTTTTGCCACTAATATATGATTAGTTAGAGTGGAAGATATATTTTCTTCTTTAGTTAGTTATTTTATATTTGAGTTTTGGAGATTGGAAAAAAAAAATCATCACTTTATTTATATTAGATTAGTTTTTTTTAACAAAAAATTTCAACAAAGTAAAGTGAAACAAAAAAAATAAACAAAAAATAAACAAACAAACAATATAAGTAACAAAATAATTTATTCCATTGTTATTTTTAGGTTTAATTACTCTGTTGGTCCCTATAGTTTTGCAAAATTTTTAATTAGGTCCCTATACTTTTTTTTTCTTTTAATTGGTCCCTGCACCAAATTTTTTTTTCAATTAAGTCCCTATACTTTTTTTTCCTTTTATTTGAGTCTCTGCACCAATTTTTTTTTAGTTGGGTCTCTATACAATTAAGCCAATTACTATTAAGAGGGACCTAATTAAAAAAAAATTGGTACAAGGACCCGATTAAAAAGAAAAAAAGTATATGGATCCAATTAAAAATTTCGCAAAACTATAGGAACTAATAAAGTAATTAAACCTTATTTTTAACATTGTGATCAACTACAAAAAAAAATTCACACCATTTTACTTTTTGTAGCTTTGGAATGAGTTATTGATAATTTTCTCCACATCTGCTTCCTTAGCTTGTTCTTGAATATCTTCTTATAGTTTTATTCCCTTTTTTTTAGACATTTTAGATAATTATAAAAAAATTCATCAACTATTTTTTTACACCTTTTTATTTTGAATTTTTGTTTAACTCTCAAAATATTTTTTTAATGTGCCTAAAAAGGACCATTATTTGCCAAAACCAGATAACTATGTGCAGTGCGGAACCATAAATTTTATATGAGGAGATCAAAATTAAATGTAAAGTAAATTAAAATATATAAAAAATTAACAAATTATAATTTATAATATATATGTCAAGTCAATAATTATATTATATAAAAATTTAACAATTAAAAAATAACTTTAATTTATTTAGATCATCTTAATTTTTAGGGCAATTTACATAAATAAATTATTTGTCTCTCAAATTTACGCAATTGCATTGTTTCAAATATAAAGACGCAAATACATTGTTTTATATATCTATAGAAACCGCTACTGCCAGTAGCGGTTTACCGAAACACATAATCCGCTATAATCAGCAGCGGATTACATGTGAATGGGGGAACCCAGAAACCGCTAGAGGCTGTTGCGGTTTCTGTTTGTTGATGCTTGGCCATAAACCGCTACTGCCAGTAGCGGTTTATGTGTATTGGGACACGTGCCTAAACCGCTGGAGGCAGCAGCGATTTACGTTGAGTATATATTTTTTGCAATCATATGATTTATATGGATAAAAAATAAAGTAATTTTTAAAGAAAAAATGTATACTTTAGTGAATTTTTTACCAAAAATAAATTATTTTATCATTCATGAGTTTTAGATGGAATGAAGATAAAAAAAATAGTCTTAGTTTATATATTTTAGTACTTTGTGAGTACTCACTCTTTGATTTGCTATTTAGTTTCATCTTAATAATAAATACAAATAAAAAATTATTACATACATATTTATATTTTCTATTTTATTCATCAAAATTATGATACTATCACTATTATTTATCCAATCAATCAACTATAAAATACAAATAGTTTTTTTTTTTTAAATTTTTTGTAATTATTTTTTTAGATAAATATTAATTTTACTATTTGTTTTCATACTCAACGTAAATCGCTGCTGCCTCCAGCGGTTTACGCACGTATCCTAATACATATAAATCGTTACTGCCAGTAGCGGTTTATGGCCAAGCATCAATAAACAGAAACTGCGACAGTCTCTAGCGGTTTCTGTGTTTCCCCATTGACATGTAATCCGCTGCTGGCTATAGCGGATTATGTGTTTTCGTAAACCGCTACTGGCAGTAGCGATTTCTATAAATATATGAAACAATGTATTTGCGTCTTCATATTTAAAACAATGTAATTGCGTAAATTTGAGGGACAAACAATTTATTTGTGTAAATTGTCCTAATTTTTAAATAGATTAATTTATTATTTTTATTTAGTCTCTATTTATTATAAATTTATTATATATTTATACA
>NC_029792.2:125380993-125388482 GCF_000816755.2 Arachis ipaensis | reverse complement strand
CACAGCGGTTTTATAAAACACCAGAAGATAGGGCGCGGCAAAACAGATAGCGACGGTTTTTGTTAATCGCTGGAATAATCGCCGCAGTATGTCAAGAAAAATTGTAATTGCCCAATTTGTGGCGGTTACAAACCGTCGCTAAATGTCAGACAGGAAGAAAACATATTATAACCCAAATTCAAATTTCCCATTAAAATTTTAGATTTTCTATTATTTTGCCTATTTTGACAAAAATAGTTTATTAAACTTTAATTTTTTACGTTTTAACTAATTAAAACAAATTACAACCAAGTAAAACAGCTCAATTAACATAACAAACCAAATTAAACGAATGCAAACATAACATATATAACGAAATTGTCATAACATCATCCAAAATAAACTAAGAATGCTCAAGTCGAATAAAATAAACATAACGTACTAAACCTATTTAAATGTAAAAGTATCCAAGACCATTAATTGAAATTCAAAATTTTTGTTGCGGGTCGTGATTACCAGATGAAGATGGCCCTGCGCATGACGAGTCCGGTGTACCGCCCACAAAAGCCAGCTCTTTAGCAATCTCAAATGGCAAATTGCCTCCTAACTGTTGGACTACATATCCCAAGACCTTATGTATTGACTGTCTCTTCGCCTGCTCTTCTTCTAGCTTAGCTGTCAATTCTGCAATCATCCTCTTATCCTCCGCATTGGACTCTGCAGAACCCAACGGTTGTCCAGCAGCGTTACCAAAGACTTGGGTGAAACATGGTCCAGCACTTAGGGCACGAACTCGTCCTGGGTGCTCCTTTCCGAAAACTTGTGCTAGCGAGTCATTTTGTGAAAGGTGCTTAGAGGATCCATCCTGCCTCTCAACATTCGCAATTGCTTCCTACAAATATACAACATTGGAAAGGAAGAAGTTAACAGTAGCACGATATATATAGTAAGCTATATATTGCTTCAAATTTTCAAACATGACTTACACTAACAACACGCGCATGGGGATGGATATACGAGCCATCTTTTTTCTTATGAGTCATGATAAACAACTTTCCTCTACCAACGGGCCTTCCTTGCTCTCTCTCCTATATCGTTGATATTGCCACAATTTAGTAAATAACAACATTTTTCAGGAAGCTTAATCAAAATCTAATGCAAATAATGACTTATTACCACTTCGTCTTTTTTTCTTGCCAATGTTTTGGAGTCCCTAGTATGTGTGTAAAGTTGCTTGCTCCGATTTAAAGTGTTCTGTTTACACTTTTTTTATGAACAAATAACAAAATAAATGTAAATGAGAAAGAAAAAGTTGAATATAAAATGTAAGGGAATTAATATGTATACACATGTTTTTTTTGTGGAAATAATAAAATATACCAAGGCTTACCTGTGTTTCTTCATTCAGGCGATAGTCAACGAACTTTTTCCAATAATTTTTGTCTATTCCTTTCGGGTGATGCTGAAGATTTTCCTCATAAGTCCTTATTTGTTTGTAACACCTATGAAACAAGTGGTGCCTTGTATCCTTCTAGTTCTTTTCTATTCTCTTCAAAATATCGCGCTTTATTTTTCTTCCAGTATCGTTCTCATTGTAAAAGACCCGCTGCAATTAGTATACATTGTCATTAACGAAGACCAACAAACAAGTATAAGACTAATAATTTGAAGAAATGTATTACAAGCTAATTTAAATTGTTAAAGTATGACCCTCAAATCCAGTACAAGCAGTCGCAATTACGTATAAATGAGAAGTGCTTAAATGATGATGTGAAAAGCACAATATGAAAATTTTACTACCCATATAATTTACCCATGCAAAAGACCTTAAAAAAATACCGAATACTAAAATTGCTTAAATTGTAGAAGCTTAAAGCTGTACCTTAAGCATGTCGTACGCATATTCCCTCTTTGCTTTGCTCACCAGCTTCCAACTGTGTAAGTGTATGAGGAACTGGGAATAATCCGCACCCAAACTCCCTATGAAACCACTCAATAATCCTGCCGCCTGACCAATCGGTTGCAGCTCACTGTTAAATGGGAGTACTATCTTTGTATTGGAAGGGAGGGTTATAGCCTCATTCATGCTCAGCTTAGAAACTTTTCTCACGCCATCCTCTAAGAAGTGTATGGAAAACAAAATTACTATATAATCATTGCACAAAAGAAAAATAGAAGTAAAGGATTATGAAGATAACTGTTTACGAAAATGGGAGGAAAAAAATGTTTACCGATAACAGTAACTTCCCAGAAATCTGTATCTTTAGCTTTCTTGTTGTTATGCTGACCTTCTACTTCTTGGGCAGCAAACAAGTCGTCGATGTGGTCATCAAACGACGGAACTTCATCCGCCTTTGGGTCGTAATTCTCATCCCCTAATTTATGATCAGCCACTTCCGTGCGATGCCGAGTCTTTATGTTGTCTGTTGGAGTTTGAGGGTCATCAGCAGTACTCGACTGTGCATTCCTATGATCGATGCGCGGTGCACAAAACGGTTCATTCATACGGGTTGCCGGAGCTCTATTAGCTGAGGATGAAATCGGAGGAGCCCTATCACGTGGTTGCTCCCGTGATGTCTGAGCTCCTCTAGTCATGGACCCAACCTTAAAGCGATGTGAAACCATTTAAAATTATATCTTAGAGAACGAGTTAATATTGAGAATTATTTTATTTCATAAATTAATAATTTTGCCGGGAGAAAAATTAATGCGGTTCAATGATACAATTGAAGGACATATAATTTTCACATAAGGTTACGTTAAGAAATATTAACCACAAACATTAACCGTTGTCTCTTCAATACCGGCATTAGTTCCGGCATCTTTCGGGGGTTCCCGTATAATGTTGTACCTTGGTTTCCTAGGCATCCTTACAAACCTGTATAGAAAACAATATTAGTAGACAAATGACAAGCACAACATAAAAAAACGCTTAAAGCAAATAGAGAATACAAATTATACCCCAAAAATAGGGAATAAAAAATTATGAAATTTATATGGAACACTATAAGGCACATTACATGATACATCATAAACTGATAGAATATTAGAATTTATTTTTTTAAATAAATTAACAACATAATCAACTAAGTCTAATTAAATTAGTTTAAAATAAAAAACATTAATTAGTTTTAATGTTAGTTGAAGTCTTACTATTTAATAGGATTAATAACTGGTTTTTCAATAAATTTGAGTGTGTCATAATTAAAAATGTGTATATCAATTTAATTCTTGATCCGGTAAGTAAAACAACTTGTATAAGTGTAAAATTATTTATTATCAAAAGCCAGTAATCAAGCTTGACAAACTGCAACGGTTATGCTAACACTACAACAAATCCGGCAGATAGCGGCGGAAAGTTTGCGGCGGTTTTACAAAACCGCCGCCAAATGACATATTGCGGCGCATATCGCGGCGGTTAGAGACGAGGCTGCAATCAGGATTGTATTTAGCGGCGGTTTTTCTTGAACCGCCGCCAAATGACATATTGCGGCGCATATCGCGGCGGTTAGCGGCGATGCTTCAATCAGGATTGTATTTAGCGGCGGTTTTTCAGCGAACCGCCGCTATCTGTAATGTCAAGTGACTCATCATGTTACATTTTGCGGCGGTTTTTATTCCAACCGCCGCAAAATGCGTATAACAACATATTTCATTGGTTTCCTTTAAGGGAGACACTCCGATAAAGATGCTTAAAACGTCTTTTTTTAAAGATGTTTGTTATTAACTAACATTTAATACATATAATTGATTAAACTATATTATTTTTGTCAAAGATCAGACAAATTGATTTGGTCAAAAAATTGATAAACCAAACTTTGAACCGATTTAAATTAGTATTTTTTTTATAGAAAATGACTACAATAATCTTATTATAAAAAATAAGTAAAATATTTTTATTATATATATATTTTTTTAATTTTAAAAATCTTAAATTCTAACCCTATAACGATACAAAGAAAAAAAAAGAATTAGAATTTAGGATATATATATATATATAAAACAATCTTAACTTGTATTCTTAGATATAAGAATTCATAATAACTAAATTCAAAATTAATTAATGTTTTATCAAAATTAAATACTAAATAGAATAAAAATATTTTTATATGAAAACCAATCAATCATCTATATAATTATTAGCGCTATATACATCGAAGAGTCATTTGGCTTGGTGGTAACATAACATTGTTAAAGCTTTTCCTTCTTCCAGGTTCCAGGTTCGAGCCCTGCCTTCTTCATTTGTGGAAGGTTTACATAGAGTTGATATTCTACAGTGATCTACATGTTGTGGGTCTATTGGTGGGCACGGATTTAATGATTGAGTCGGTTGGACCATTGGACCACCGGTTGGTTTGACTATAATAACTATGAATGGAAATACTGAAATTTAGCGGCGGTAAAAAAATGATGTTTTCGTTTATTTGCTATTTAGCGGCGGTTTGCAACCCGCCGCAAAATTGATAGACGTTTAGCGGCGGTTATTCCAGCGGTTGAATAAAACCGCCGCTATCCGTTTAGCCGCGCCCCATCTTCCGGCGTTTCATTAAACCGCCGCGAAATATTTTGCAGCAGTTCAAAATTATAAAAAAAATAGACCAAAGTTTTCAACTCAAAATAATAAGATAACTAAATTAAGGTACCATATATCCTGTACAATCAATATCTATATATCATGTGTGTATGTATAATCAACTTAGAATATATGAATGTTGTATTTTTAATAATTTAGGATTAATATCAAATTATATTATTAACGGATTTAAACCATAAGAATTAATTAATACAACATTTATAAAATATAATTCCTTATATTTAGAGTCTTGACTTTTTATTCAGTATAATAAATAAATATACCTAATAAATTAAATTTAGCATCAAAAGTGGGACTGGGATTGGGAGAAAAGACAAAGACAAAAGTAAATGAACTTTTATGAGCAAATAGAATCTAAGCAGAGCAAAGCACAATCATCCATTCTAACAAAAAGATGCTATATATGAAACTCAAGGTGGGCATGGTTTGAATTTTTATAAATCCAAACTGGATCTACTTCAGAACCAGTTTTATGGTTCATGAAACCAAACTAAAACTGGATTGAAGAGAAAAATCGGTTATAAACCGATTTGAAAAAACAAAATCAATTTTAAACCGATTTTATTTACAAACTGGTTTTAAATTCGGTTTTATTTATATACCGGTTTTAAATCCAGTTTTTTTTTTTAATCCAAATCTAAAAACCGATTTTTTTTTATAAAATCCAGTTTTAAAACCAGTTTATTCAACCAAAAATTCAATTTTAAAACTAGTTTTTAAAAATCCAATTTTCAAACCAGATATTTTAATAAAAAATCCAATTATGTGTCTTTCAAAATAAGACCAAAAAGCTATCAGCTAAAAAGAGCCAAACACTTTAACAAGAAATAGAAGAAGATGGTGCTAACAAGAATAAGCTATTTAGCTTAAAGACTAAAAGAGCCACTATTGACCATGATGAAAAAGAAAGATATTTATGATTAAGACGGAATTAAATTAAAAAATAAAAATAGAACTGGAATACACACATACACATGCCTCTTCCAATATCGTAGTAGTAGGAGAGTGAAGGGACCAAAACCAACATAGAAAAGGGTATCAGAAGATTAATAGGAACCCTTTAAATGACTTAACTGTCAAAATAGGAAAATCAAACAATAATCAAAGCTTTTAGTTTTTTCCTTCCTTTATCCTAGCCACAAAAACAACACCACCCTATGCAAAAGAATCCACAGTACTTCTATCTTTTCTTGGGACAAACCAAAAAAGATGTTAAGGCTTACATATAAAGTACTCACTTTAGTGGCTTCCTCATTTTCCACAGCACTTATATAGATTAGGATAATTATTTATTGATTACTATATTAAAAAAAAAAGAAAAATTAGAATTAAAATTAACAAAAAGGAGACTAATAATAAAAGCCGAACCTAAGAGTTATAGAATTCTGTACCCAGGATCCGATCCCGTTGATCAGTGATCAGGACGATACGATTGGTTGTAAGACTTGGTTGGAACACGAGGTTGAGCCAGGTGGCTTTGTTGAAATGAAGAAGCAACAGAAAGAAAGTACTCATGACTCATTCATAATCAAAGGTAGCTTTGTTGAAATTAAGAAGTGTCAAGTATGATCAGTATGCACGGTGAGGTCCTACACACCCAAATCATGGTATAGACCATGTACAAATCACAAACATTAAATAAATTGATGCATTTAATTTCTGTTTGCATCACTAGATTCTATACAAGTACAACGATATTTTACTATATATATAACTATATACAAAAATAGGTGAAGGAAGGAATAAACATCAAGTTAATAAATAAACATAAATAACAACATTATTTAAAACTCAATCACCCAACGTCTACCTAACAACTTACTCTAAATAAAAATAAAATGAATAATATTTACTTAAGAACTTAATTTAACTAATATCTAAAAGTAAACCTTATCAACCATATCCTTCCTAACAATATGTTCATCCAACTAACATATTTTATACATTAGCTCTATAAAAGTACCCTAATTATGACTTCATTCGTACACGTTCGAATATAAACACAAAGAACAACACTAACTTCGATGTCGACTGCCCCTGCGATGTGCCATGTCGCATTCAAACGATTGATGTCTAGATCATTTGCATCTGCACGCGCCATACTCGTCTAGTAGGTCGATAATTTGGTCAGAAGAGGGTAAAAGTTAGAGAAAAATTGAAGAAATCAAACGAATTGTATATATAGGCCACGTTTAGTCTTATCTCGTTGCACGAATCTCGTTTACATTGTAAACGAGATAAAGTATGAACGAGATACGTATAATCTTATTTCATTTACAGTTTTATACTGTAAATGAGATAAAAAAGATAAGGTATATTTTTGTATTATTGCTACAAATTACATATTTTGATAAATAAAATATTTATTTTATTTATTTAAAAAAACTTGGATGTATCTTAATGTTTTTTTTTAATAAGAGAGATTTGTATTTTTTTTTCATTAAAAATCATACCAGATATTTGTTCCTAAAAACTTATAGACATGGAATAAATTATATTTCATATAGATTTTTAGTAGGATATAATATTGTTTTAGTTTTCAAAATTTAATTTGAAAACCAAAATAGTCTTTAATATTTTTTATTGTAAAGAAAAATCCCTAACGCTACACAAAATTTTAAAACGAAAATGTTTGGTAACCAAAGAAAATCAGTCAAAGACAGTCATAACTTGCCTTATTTAGCATTTATTAATTATTACGACAATTAATTAATGCTAAATAAGGCAACTTTTGACTATTTTTTTTTGTCTACCTAGCATTACCCATTTTAAAAATAGTAATTCCTTTAAGCAACATCTATTTTTGGACAAAATTATTCCTTTTGATAGTTGCAAAAAAAAAAATTAAAATAGTTATTGAATTAATTAAAAAGGAAATTGAAATAGAAAAAAAAAAAAGCAGACACACACAATGGG
>NC_029792.2:125378090-125380944 GCF_000816755.2 Arachis ipaensis | reverse complement strand
ATCAACCTAATTTTTTTAGTAAAGTAATTTCATAATATATTTTAATCCATACTTTTAAATATTGATGACTAAAAAAATAAATTTTAATGATCCTCTAATATTTATTTTTTATATTCGTAAAGGTAGAATTTTTCTCAAAAGATGCTAATATGTATGTGATGTGATAAATTATTTAAGATAACTAGAGTGCACAAGTGACAATTTTGTTAAAAAATTAACATCATATAATACAATTAAAAAATTTTGCATTGTGCCATATTAAAAATGCTTTTTCACATGGAAATTAAAATATTCTAGACCATTTTATTTTTCAACTTAAATTTTGAAAATTAAAACAGAATTATATCCTTTCTAATATTTAAATAAGATTGTTTTTGATAGACTACCTATAATTTTAAACGGGCACCGCAGATTATTAAAAAAGTTATAATATGCTTCTAAAACAGTTATAAAATAGAGATAATATTCAATTTGGTCTTTAAATTTATACGTAAGTCTTAATTTAATTTTTGAAATTTTAATTATTTTTATTTAGTTTTTAAACTTTATGAATGTAACTCACGTTAGTTCTTAGAATAATTAGAGTGATGATATGAATGGCCAAATGCCATGCTGGACTCTTTAAAATGATGTCATTTTGATTTTGACACTTAAATAACCCGAGAGTGATTATAAATGGTGTTTATTAAATGTTTTCTCCTAAAACAAGTGATACGACATCATTTTTAGATTATTTAAGTGCCAAAACAAAAAAAGACATAATTTTAAGGATTCTAGTGTGACATTTGACGATTTATGTTAATGTTCTTAACATTTGTATGATGGAAATTGTTCCAAAGAATAATGTGAATTACATTTATAAAATTTGAAGACTAAATAGAGACAATTAGAATTTTAGAGACTAAATTAAAATTCGCGTGCAAATTGAGAGACCAAATTAAGTATTATTATGAATAAGGGTTAAAATTAGAAAAAGGAATTTTGACTAACTGTTTACGGTTAAAAATTTTATAATAGAAATAAAATTAAAATTATTTTAAACATTAAAAATAAAATAAAATAAAATTAAACGTTAAGGATAATTTTATAAATTTTTAAAATTTCCAACGTTGAAAAATAATTATTTTTAACTGAACATAATATCTGTCATTTCTGTAATGAAAATTTGTGGAATATAATATATATAGTTTTAAAAGCAAATGCAATTTTCATTGATGTTGTGGGGAAGTTGTTCAAGTATTAAGAAGCATTATTAGTCTTCACAAGATAATGCTCAACGAAGAAGCTCTTCTATATGTTAGATTTGTGACGATTAAAGTGTGTGTTTGTATATGAAATATAATGACGAGTTGGTCATATAATGTGAATCATTGGGGAAGTCCACGTTAGAAACTGTGGACTTTTCTTCTTCCTTTTTTCTTTTTTAACAGAATCATCCATATCTTCTTTTCTTTTCTTTTTCGTATCTTCCAAAATTATGGAATTTGAACATGTTGCTATTATAGTGACGGGGAAGAATTAAAGAATAATTATTATTTTGTACTCAAACTAGTTATTCTCTCGAATATTGGATAACTTAGAATTACCTATATTGGATATGATAGTAATGACAAACCATTCCTAATTTTATTTTATTTTTTCCTTCTCAACATATAATTTTCATATTGGTCCGTTCAATTTAAAGCTCTAGCTCCACTCCGGGCTTCCTGCGCAGCCCATTTGGTGAGTCTCGCACTTTACAATGGACCAACTCTCTATTACTCATTATTTACACTCTTTTATTTATGAAAAAGTATAGGGTACTAATATATTATCTGTCAATTTATTATCAATAATAATTAATTATTATATTTTAAACTTATATATAAAAAGACACATCCAAAAAATATATTTATAAAGATACTTCTATTAAACACAGTTATAAAAAAGATATTTTTATTAGACATATCCACAAAGATACTTCCATTAAACACAATTATAAATAAGAGTTAGCAGAAGTTAGCAGAAATACTGTTGGTAACGTAGCAGGATTGTTTATTTATTTGGACTATTTTAATCTATAAATGGACTAGCTTATTATTTTTGTTTTAGTCCATTTCATATTAATTACAAGTTTATTACATATTTAATTATTCATATATTTATATTACCAACAATAATTAATTATTATATTTTAAACACATATATAAAGAGACACATCAAGAAAATATATCTATAAAGACACTTCTATTAAACACAGTTATACAGAAAATATTTTTATTAGACACATCTACAAAGATACTTCTATTAAATACGTTATAAATAAGAGTTGGTAAAAGTTAACAGAAATATTGTTGGTAACGTAGCAGAATTGTTTATTTATTTTTTGAAAAAAACGCTACTTGTTAGTTGTTAGTTGTTACTAATATATTGCAACACACCTTATAATTTTTACATGCCAAGTTACTCACACGTGAATTTCATAAATAATAAGGGAGTGTTAGAGGAACAGCAGATTTTATGAGTTATAGTTATTAATTAGTCATCAATAGTATATTTAATAGTGTGAAATTTTATCTAATAATAAAAAAAATCTACTGATCCCTAGATTTTTCCTATTTAATATTTATACCCTTATTTCCGCCTGATTCTCGCAGTCAAGGATTCCGAAAATCTTATAAAATTCATTATCACAGTTGTTATTTGCGAAAATACAACTAAATTTATAAATTTTTATAATCTGTTTTATTTGGGTAAATAATCTTTTTTATTCGAATAAAAGCCTCTCAAAAGTAGGACTTATACGGACAGACGTGATCGGATTTAATTAAATTTAGACTTGACTTTTAATAGTTTATTTAAATTCGGTTGTAAA
>NC_029792.2:125375176-125378083 GCF_000816755.2 Arachis ipaensis | reverse complement strand
GTTGGTATCTGAATTTGAAGCATGAAGCTTGAAGACAATAATTACAAAACAGAACTTGACATAACTAAAAGAAGTTGGCTGACTCTAGTGAGTTTGCCTTACGTTCTTGGCTTCAACTTTCTAATAATAATGTTGTTTGATTGAGACATCATATACGACCTCAAATCAATTTTAAGCGAACACTTTTTATATTCTGAGTTTGTTAATCTATTTTTGACGTTTAAACCTAAATTAGCCGGACACATAAAAAAATACTCATATTTTATTAGAGTAAGTTGTTTATTTGAAGAAAACAATTATGATGTGGTTAATTAACTTGGGAATGTTAAATCTTTTTTTCCTTGAGAAATGTTAAATGTTTGTATCTCGACCAATATAATATATAATTCAAATTTTAACTATTCGATTAATTAGTTTTGAATATTTTAATTAATACATCTTAATTACTTTATATTTACTTTTGATATTTTTAGCTAACAATATCAAGTTCTACGATAACTACAATTGATAACATTTAAATTTTTTAATTTTAATTTTTTACATATAAATTATGTGTAAATTTCAGTTTAGTCTTTTTTAAAATTTTATTTTAGTTTTATTTTATTATATAAATATTTTTGATCCCCTTTAATATTTCATCTAACTCTACTCCTGAGATATAATTTAAACTTTTAATATTTACTTAATTAAGCAAATGAGTAAAATGAATATTCCACAAATTTAACTTATTAAATATACACATTAACTAAATACGTATAGTAAATAGTAATTTACTATGGAAAAGTCTTGGGCCAGCAATTTTATTGAATTTTGGCCAGCATGTAACCAGCAGAAAAAGGTGAGCCATTTAATGAAATCTCACACCAATTTCACACTATTAAATCATCATCTATTATCTATTATATATCTCTAATTTTAAGGCCAAAATGTGACACATGTCATTCTGTCATTGCAATTGAAATCAAATCTTTCCCTCCAAAATTAAAGAACTCTCCTCTCTTCTCTCTTCCTTTCTCTATCTCTTTCATTTTTTCATTTACTCTATCTCTCTTATATATCATTATCAATGACTAATTACGAATTTGACAATCAAAATATACAACATAACATTCTCTAATTGTATTTAAATTAAATTAAAATTAAAATTAAAATATAGCTATATTATATATTAAATTTATATATTACTAACTAATTTAATAACTAAAATGTGTCACATGACACTCTCTTATTAAAATTTAGATAAAATATTTTCCTCTTAAATTAGTGAACATTCTTCTTATATTTTCTTATCTACCTCTCTCTTTTTTTCAAAATATACATGTTAAATTCTTTCAAATTTTAGATAACGAATGTTAAAATTAAGTAAAAAATTAAATTCTTTCATTTGAAAATAATAACTAAAAACTTATTATTTAATTTTGTTTAAGACTCTGGTCTTCTTAGTCGACGGAGACTTTTGTCTCTTACGACCATTTTATAAAAGTAGTTTAATGTTATAAATTTTTTGTGTCATAATCTATAATACTAGGATCGACGTAATTTTAAAAAATTTATATTCCCGTAATAGTATTACGGGTAAAAATTCTATTATATATCTCTAATTTTAAGGCCAAAATGTGCCACATGTCACTCTCTCATTGCAATTGAAATCAAATATTTTCCTCCAAAATTAAAGTACTCTCCCCTCTTTTCTCTTTTTTTTTCTATCTATCTCATTTCTTCACTCATTCTATCTCTCTTATATATCATTATCAATGACTAATTACGAATTTGACAATCAAAATATACAACATAACATTTTCTAATTGTATTTAAATTAAATTAAATTAAAATTAAAATATAGCTATATTATATATTAAATTTATATATTACTAACTAATTTAATAACTAAAATGTGTCACATGACACTCTCTTATTAAAATTTAGATAAAA
Source organism: Arachis ipaensis (assembly GCF_000816755.2). Classification (NCBI taxonomy): domain Eukaryota; kingdom Viridiplantae; phylum Streptophyta; class Magnoliopsida; order Fabales; family Fabaceae; genus Arachis; species Arachis ipaensis. Next base: position 125,376,151 of record NC_029792.2, on the reverse strand, counting down.
TATTTTTCTCTTAAATTAGTGAACATTCTTCTTATATTTTCTTATCTACCTCTCTCTTTTTTTCTATTTCTCTTTATCCTTCCCACTCTATATATAATTTATAATTCATATTTTATATTAGTAATTTGACAAATCAAAATGTGCCACCAGATATTTTCATTATAATTAAAATAAAAAAATTTTTTAGCTTCCAAAATTAACAAACTCCCTCTCTCATTCTTCTTCTTTATCTTTCTCTCTCTTTTCTCTCATTCTCTATTTTTCTCTACCTTTATGTTTTACAAAAAATAAAATTAACAACATAATATAATTTAAATAAAAAATATTATTATATACATATTTTTTTATTTAATTTTAAATTTTTACTGCTTATCTTTTTAATATATATTTTTACTTTTTTTAATATTTATTACATATAATTTTAAAAAAATACTAATGTTGTGATTAAAAGTTAAAATTAAGATTCAATTATTTTAAAAAAAATAAGTTAATTTTATAACTATCAATATAAATTTTTTTATGTTAATATCTAATTATATTTTTATATATATAGAAAAAAATATTATTTTTAAATAGCAAATATAAAAATTAATTATTTCTATTTGTACAACAAACTTAATATCTAATCAAATATAAAAATATACACGTTAAATTCTTTCAAATTTTAGATAACGAATGTTAAAATTAAGTAAAAAATTAAATTTTTTCATTTGAAAATAATAACTAAAAACTTATTATTTAATTTTGTTTAAGATTCTGGTCTTCTTAGTCGACGGAGACTTTTGTCCCTTACGACCATTTTATAAAAGTAGTTTAATATTATAAATTTTTTGTGTCATAATCTATAATATTAGGATCGACATAATTTTAAAAAATTTATATTCCCGTAATACTATTACGGGTAAAAATACTAGTATTAACTAAATATAAAAATATAATATTTTATTATTAATTTTATGATAATATATATACATA
>NC_029792.2:125374238-125375145 GCF_000816755.2 Arachis ipaensis | reverse complement strand
TCCACTTAAAAGTATGATTCGAATTTAATATAAAAGTTATATCAAATAAAATATATTTTTAAGTCCATAGTCCATATGAGATTTTAGGTTGAATTTATGAAGTATGGATCTTTGACAGAGTTATTATATCTGCATGTCGGACACATTTTGAATACGAATACGATATTTATTGACATTTTTCGATATGTATGTCTATTGTATTTAATTGTGTCTTAATAAAAAATAAAAAATTTTTCTTTAAACACGCTTAGACACACTTAAATACCATCACATATCATCGTGTTCAATCTTTATTTTATATTAATAACTGATTTTGATATACATCTCGCATGAGAGAGAGATGGTGTAGAATTTTATTTACTATTTGATTTTAATTGACTCAACATTTTAGTACCTAAGATCAATTATGTTTTTCTTTTTTGAAATTTCATTTTTTTTTCCTGCCAACTCCACAATATCACTACTCGCCGGCATTAACTTGCGAAAAATTTAAAAATTAGTTAAACATTCAAAGTTAAAGAATATAATGTTTCCTTTAGCCTTCAATACTATAAGATAGATCTAAATTAAAGGAAAAAAAAAAAAAAAACTTTACAAACACAATGAAAGAAAGGTCTATGACTTTGAGCAGGTCTTGAAGGAAGAGATGATAATTCACATATTGCTTATTCCTTTTGGTGCGTTACCATTCATTCATTAAAAACAAAAATAATGGTTCTTGAATTCAGGAACGGTTACTTGCTATCACATAAAAAGATACAGAGAATAAATAATAGAAAAAAATTTGAGAATAATCCGACCATCTAAACCAAAAGTTGTCGAGAGGATACATGGTTTCTATTTATATAAATTATAAATAGAAAATTAAAAAAAAATCACATAAGAGAGATCAAGTGATAAGTGATAA
>NC_029792.2:125371170-125374208 GCF_000816755.2 Arachis ipaensis | reverse complement strand
ATTGCTGTTGTTATTGTCTTTTTTATTTTTAATCTTGTTTTCATTCTTTTTTTTTATTATTATTGTTACCATCATCAGCATCTCTTCCTTTTTCTCCTCAGCTCCTTCATTTTTCATTTGAATTTATTCTCCTCTTTTTTTCTCCGCGATCCTCCTCCTATATCATCATCATCGTTATCGTTATCGTTATTGTTATCTTTGTCATTGTCGTTTTCTTATTATACATAAATTATAGTGTTTTTTTTTCTCCTTTATTTTCTTTTAAATTTTTAAACATGTAAGATTTCAATTCAATAAGTGTGCATTCAAGTCTAGTTGAGAAGCAATGCTGGTAAAAGAAGTAAGAGCAACAGAAAAAAAAAAGAATAAGAAGAAAAAAATTACAGCATTAAAAAAGAGATTTTTGTATTTTGTAGCAATATTATTTTGATATCAAAATTAAAAAATTTCGTTGTCAAAATTAAGAAATTTTGGTGTTTTTTGTTTCTGATGAGAATTCAATCCAATAAGTGTGAACTTAAATAAGATTCTAATATAGTATAAACATGTTCATTCAAGTAATTTTGGTGTTATCTTGTGATTTTTTAGTATATAATTTATTTTTTACATTCATTCAATTAAATAAGATTGTAATACATGTTCATTCAAGTCTAACATGAGAAGTAATACGCCTAAAAAAAATAAGAATAACAATTCAAAATTACTCTCCTCTTCCTTTTCCTTTTATTCTTCGTTATCTTGATCATCATGATTATTTAGCAAGATTAGAACACCAAATTAAAAAATATTCCTTCTCATTATCTCTAGTTAGTAAGTAAAAGAAAAAAAGAAACTCTCATTGAAGCATAAGAAGTATAAGAAGACATTAAGATAATATTTCTGTGTCTGCAGTACAATTTTTGTGTCAAAATTAAAAATTTTTTGTGTTTTTATAGCAACAATTTGGTGTCAAATTAAAAAATTTAGGTATTAAAATTAAAAAATTTCGGTATAATTTTTTTTTTACAAGAATTTAATCTAATAAAAGTGAACCTACATCCATTCAATTAAATGAGAGTGCAATATAATACAAACATATTCATTCATATAATTTCGGTGCTTCCTGGGTGGATAGAGAATCCGTTCCTATGCGCCTCCTTCAAGATATCTTGCCGCAAATTTCCAATATTTGGCACGCAAATCTTGCTCTTATACCTCCATATTCCATCTCCGTCCCACAAAACTCCCCATCGCTTTTCCTTCTCGATTGCCAGCAACACCTTCTATAACTCCTGATCATCTTGTTGAGCTTTTGAAATTTTGGCCTTGAAGTCACTAGAGATCTGTAGTTGGTTTAGGCATACACTCCCACTAGATCCTCGACAACCAATCTTAAATAATTCCCAAAATTGCTCATCAACTCCTCTTCCTTAATCATCATCCAAGAGACCGTCAATGACTTCCGACTCAAGGTATCCGCTACAACGTTCGCCTTCTCTGGGTGGTAATTTAACTCAAAGTCGTAATCCTCCAGCAACTCCATCCACCTTCTTTGTCACTTGTTGAGCTCCTTCTGATCAAAGAGATACTTGAAACTCTTGTGATCAGAGAAGACTCGAAACTTCACTCCATACAAGTAATGCCTCCAAATCTTCAATGCAAATACAATCGCCATCAATTCCAAATCATGAGTTGAATAATTCATCTCATGAAGTCTCAGCTAACGCGATATGTAAGCTACCACGTCCTGGTGTTGTATCAACACACACCCCATACCTTTCAACGAAGCATCGCAATACACTTCAAAAGGCTCATTAGGTTTAAGTAAACGGCGCATCCTTTCGAGTTAACTTTGTCAAAGACAATTCAATATGTTAAATTTTAAATATCTTTAGTAGTCGAAAATGCAAACTCATATTAATCGATAATTTTACCTTTTTATTTTATGCTATTTAATTATCTTCGTAATAGAAATTATGATCCATAACTAGAAAATAACTAATTAAATAACCCTAGTATTCTTCAATTAAAAAAAATCTAAGAAACTAGTATTTTTATTAAAATTTGACTAATATTTAATTAATAAAAAGAGTGAATAATCTCACATTATTAGATATAATCTCATACTGTTAAAAATATTATTAATAACTAAGTGATAACTATAAATCACAAAATCTACTGATTCACTAACATTACTCAATCACAAAACCTGTTGTCCTAACACTCTTCAATTGATTAATAGGGGCGTTCACCTGGAATATTACCCGGAGGTTCATAATTACATCTAATGAGAATGCCTGAAAAATTGTGGCACGTGACTCCAGCGCAGCCTAAACGAGTAGATCGCTTCCAAACAAGTTGAGTATAGGCATGACATTCACCACCAACACACGAGTTAGTTACATAGTCGTAGTTTTCTTGCTGAAGGGCCCATTTCACCACAGCATGTGCTCCTACAAAGGTGTCATTGCCCCAATTACGTGCAATGTTCCAACCTATGCCGCTGCTAATTGAAGGTTTTTTTACTAAGCAGTCCACACTGTATGCGTTTACAAAATTGCGAGCATGTTTTTCTAGTTGTCGGTCCCACTTCAGCGCTGGAGTCCCAACATGTTGACGTACAATGTTGTGATTTTTAAGATAGTGCTTTGGAAAGTTTAGTCTTTCTAATGAACAACACAATGGAACTATACTCACAAAACTTACAAACAACGCATTTAGTAACCTTTTCATTTCTTTTTTCTTTATTTTGTTTTAGGATGATTTCGAAAATAAAGGTGGTCTTTTGTGTTGGATATTATTTTAATGAGGATTAATTGGGATATATATGACAATTGGCAATTTAAAATACCAGTTGTTATGGACTTCAATATGTACATATTCATTAGTTTGTTAGAGGATTTAAAAGGTCATAAAAAGTGTGTTAATTGTTGAAGCAGCTCAATGTACCTTGGCTCGTTTAGAACTTGAGGGGTCAAAAAGACTTGTGAACGGTTACATAATTTTATATATGTATATACCGAAAATATTATGTATATATATACTACTAAAATTAGTCA
>NC_029792.2:125346899-125370993 GCF_000816755.2 Arachis ipaensis | reverse complement strand
TTATTAACTCATAATAAGTCATATATATATATATATATATATATATATATATATATATATATATATATATATATATATATATATATATATAATTTATTTTTAATTTATATTTTATATATATTTTAACATATATTTTATATTAATAAATGAGTTTGTTATACATCTGGCATATATAAAGAGAGAAAGAAAGAGAGAGAGAACTAGTATAAAATTTTATTGAGTAAAGTATGGTTTTTGTCCCTAACGTTTGGGGTAAGTTTCAAAGTTGTCCCTAACGTTTCAATCGTCCTATTTAAGTCCTTAACGTTTCAAAATTGACTCAATGTTGTCCTGCTGTTAGGGATTCGTTAACAGAATTGACGGCGAGACAAAATTGAGACGATTTTGAAACGTTAGGCACTTAAATAGGACAAAAATGTTAGGGACAAAAACAATGCATAAAAATAAATTTTAATTTAATTTTATCTTTCAATAATATTAATTTTTTACTGTACATAGTATTCAATTATTTTTTAATTATATCTAAATAAATTACATTTAATCACATTACTTTCATTTTAAATAAATTTATTTTTTTATAATTTTAAAGAATTTTGATATATTAGAGACAAAAAGTATAATTTATATTTTATTGTATATATATTATTTTTTTCTTTTCTACAAGTTTATATACTAGTTATTTTACAATCATTTTATGATAACTAAAAATCTTTAAGAATAAAATTATAAAAAATAATTTATTTAAAATAAAAATAATATAATTAAGTGTAATTTACTTAGATGTGATTAAAAAATAATTGAATACTATGTATAGTAAAAAATTGATATTATTGAAAGATAAAATTAAAATTTATTGCTTTGTATCATTTTTGTCCCTAATGTTTTCGTCTTATTTAAGTCCCTAACGTTTTAAAATCGTCTCAATTTTGTCCCGCCGTCAATTTTGTTAACGGATTTCTAGCGGCAGGACAACATTAGGTCAGTTTTGAAACGTTAGAGACAACTTTGAGACTTACCCCAAACGTTGGGAACAAAAATGATACTTTACTCAATTTTATTTATTATTTGATTTTAATTAAGAACTCAACATTGTAGTACCTAAGATCAATTATTTTTTTCTTTTTGAAATTTTATTTTTTTTCCTTCCAACTCCACAATATCACTACTCGCCGGCATTAACTTGCGAAAAATTTAAAAATTGGTTAAACATTCAAAGTAAAAGAATGTTTGCTTTAGCCTTCAATACTATAAGATAGATCTAAATTAAAGGGAAAAAAAAAAAAAAAACTTTACAAACACCGAAAGAAAGGCCTATGACTTTGAGTCTTTGAGCAGGTCTTGAAGGAAGAGATGATAATTCACATACTGCTTATTCCTTTTGGTGCGTTATCATTCATTCATTAAAAACAAAAATAATGGTTCTTGAATTGAGGATAATTCTACCATCTAAACCAAAAGTTATCGAGAGGATACATGGTTTCTATTTCTATAAATTATAAATAGAAAATTAAAAAATCACATAAGACAAATGAAGTGATAATATTCGGATAATATTAGAGAGATAATAATCTAAAATGGTAATACTAAAGAAACAAAAAAAATAAAAAATAAAATTTGTTTTATTTAATTTAGTATTTATTAATTATTATTAATAAATAATTAATAAAGTAAATTTTGACTGTTTTCAACTAATTTCCTTTATATGTTTATAATATCATTATTCTAATAATAAAGTGAATAAAGAGGATAAAAAAAAAATCTAAACCGAATAAAAAAATAATATTTCGCATTTAAGTTATATTAGTAACTAAATCCAACTAAATCATTTACATACACGCTTATACGTTTTTTTTTACGCTCTTTTTTCTTTCCTTTGTACATCATCACTACTGTTATTGTTTTTTTTTATTCTCAATTTTTTTCTTCATCTTTCCTTTTCATTATCATTATTACCACTACCACCACCACCATCTCCTCCTCTTCTTTCTCCTCCCTTTCTCATTTGCATTTATTCTTCTCTTTTCTTTTCCTCCTCTTACATTATCATCATCGTTATCATTGTCTTTATCGTTTTATTCTTATACATAAATTATAGAGTTTTTTTTCTTCCTTTATTCTCTTTCAAATTTTTTAATATATAAGATTTCAAGCTAATAAGTGTGCATTTAAGTCTAATTGAAAAACAATGCTCATAAAAGAAGTAAAAGTAACAGAAAAAAAAAAGTAAAAAATATAGCATTAAAGAAAAGATTTCTATATTTTTGTAGCAATATTTTAGTGTCAAAATTAAGAAATTTCGGTGTAAACCTAAATAATATTCTAATAGATAGTACAAACATGTTCATTCAAGTAATTTTAGTGTTATCCTGTGATCTTTTAGTACACAATTTATTTTTTACATTCATTCAGTTAAATAAGATTATTATAATACATGTTCATTCAAGTCTAATATGAGAAGCAATACTAAAAAAAAAAGTAAGAATATACAATTCAAAACACCTCTCCTCCTCTTTCTTTTATTCTTCATTATCTTGATCATCATGATTATTTAGCAAGATTAGAACACCAATTAATATATTCCTTCTCATTATCTTTAGTTAGTAAGTATGAAGAAAAAAAAGAAGTTCTCATTGAAGCATAAGAAGTATAAAAAGACATTAAGATAACATTTTTGTGTTTGCAGTAAAATTTTGGTGTCAAAATTAAGAAATTTTTGTGTTTTTTAAAAATATTTTGGTGTCAAAATTAAGAAATTTTAGTATATTTTGTTTCGGACAAGAATTCAATTCAATAAATGTGAACCTACATCTATTTAACTAAATAAGAGTGCAATAGAGTACAAACATATTCATTCATGTAATTTGGGTGCTATTTTGTGATATTTTAGTATGTAATATACTTTTTAGATTTATTCAATTAAATAAGACTATAATGCATGTTTATTCAAGTATAATATGAGAAGCAATACTCCTAAAAAAGTAAGAATAACAATTCAAAACTCCTCTGATCATCATTATCATCATCATAAGAAGGAAAAAAAAATAATGCATTAAAAAAGATGTGTTTTGTAGTTAAATTTCAGTATCAAAATTAAGAAGTTTTGGTATTATTGTTAAAAAAATTTGGGTTATTTTTTAATAAATTTTGTATAATTCAAAACTCATCATCCTCTTTTTCATTATCATCATCTTCTTCTTTTGTTGTCTCACATTCTCATAATTCTTCTTATTTTATCCTGTTAATAAGAATAAAAACAAGAAAAAGAGACGAAAAAATCAAACAAAGAAAAAGAAGACATACATAATACGACAAAAAATTACCAGAAAGATGAAGAGGAAAAGAAAAGAAAAACGCAGCAACTGCATGCAGAGAAGAAAAAGGAACGCGAAGCAGAAGAAGGAGCGCGAAAAAGAAGAAAGAATGCGAAGAAGAAGAGGCATGCGATGTCGCTGGGAGTTGGAGCATGTCTACATGCTGTCACTAATAAAATTGGTTTTTGTTAGATTTAAACCTACTTGGTTGGACTTGTTTGTCAAAAAGACTTAGATGTGTAGAGGTATTGTATACATTGAAATGAAAGGGATAAATTGAAATTAAATATAAGAGAATCACTCAATTTTTTATTCGATTTCTTGATGAAAAAAAAGGGATTCTTCAACCTAACTTGTCCACACCATAGTTCAAAAATTAGATTGAAGTGACTCACTCAATTTTCTACCCAATTTTCTAATGGGAAAAGCTCTACATCCATGTAAAAATTAAATGGATGGTATCCATGTAACTTTCACTCCACGCCCCACACCCCGCTTGTTTTACACGCGCCTCTTATAACCTAGATAACGAATCCTTATTTTGCATTATCAACGTTTCTCAACGTAAACTTTTTCATACAACATAAACCTCTTTCTTCTTTTTCTTCTTCTTTTTCTTCTTCTTTGACCTAATTAAATTCGTTGTTCTCCTCTTTCGCGTTTTTCTTCTCTGCATTATGGATTTGGATTGATTCAACGCAATTATATTCGTCGTTCATCTTCTTCTTCGTTTTCTTCTTCGATCTGCACTTTTGAATTGAAACAATGAATGAATCAACTTCAAATCAGTTGAATGAGTGCAATTTTGATGATTCTTCTCAAACGAATCAATTTGATGAGGTTTGGATTATTGAATTCTGAATCGAATTTAATGGAATGAAATTTCTAATTTTATTTGAAGTGAATTGAATGGACTGAGGTGATCTACATCTGAATTGAATTCAATTGAATTGATAATATGTAACTGTGAGTAATTGTGAGTGTCAGTAATTGTGAGTAACTCTGAGTAAATGTGAGTAACTTTTCGGTTCGATAAGTACTAAAGAGGTAGTTCATCACTTTCATGTTTTCAGTTCAGTCCGCAGAAAGAAGTCTAACAAAAATTAGACCAATATGTTCTATTTTCTTCCCTAAGCACTATATAATTGTTTCACCATAATTAAGATTTCGGTTCACCATAGCTAAGATTCGGTTCACCATGAGTATTGTGTTTGATTCATTCTGCACTATTCAAAACTCTTCTTCCTCACCGTTTACTGCGTCTTCACCAGAGAGAGAAGAAGAAAAAGACAAAAAAATACAGCAACAACAACAACAAAAGAATGACGATAGAGTTTCAGGGTTTAGGGTTTTAGGGTTTAGGTTTATGGGTTCAGGGTTCAGTGTGTTTCAAACTTTCGGTTTGTCCCGTGTATTAATTTCGGTTCACCGTGTTCATGGTTGAGGTTTTAGGGTTTAGAGGTTTAGGGTTTAGGGTTTAGAGTTTAGGATTTTAGGGGTTTAGGGTTTACGGTAGGGTTCAGAGTTTAGGGTTTAGCATTTAGGGTTCAGAGTTCAGTGTTCAGGGTTTGGGTTCAAGGTTTAGGGTTTAGCGTTCAGGGTTCAGAGTTCAAATTTCAAGTTTCGAGTTCAGGGTTTAGGATTTAGGGTTTAGGTTTTAGTGTGTAGGATTTAGGTTTTAGGGTTTTAGGGATTTAGGGTTTATGGGTTCAGGGGTTCAGGGTTTTGGTTTTAGTGTTTAGAGTTCAGTGTTTAGGGGTTCATAATTTCTTGGTAAACAGGAGAGCGATTTGGATTACTCTTCTGAAACGAATCAAACTGACAAAGTTTAGATTATTCAATTTTGAATCGAATTGAATGGAATGCAATTGCTAATTTGAATTGAATTAAATGGACGGAGGTGTACTGAATTGAATTGAATTGAATTGATAATACGTAAATTGTAGGCAGAGTTATTTGAATTTGATTTTATATAATGGATTATGTTTCGTTCACTCAGTACTATACAATTGTATTGTTTTCGATTCACCATGAGTACTATGTTCGGTTCACCATGAGTACTGTGTTCGGTTCACCATGAATACTGTGTTCGGTTCATTCTGCAGAAAGCTGTTTGAATTTGATTTTATATAATGGATTATGTTTCGTTCACTCAGTACTATATAATTGTATTGTTTTTGGTTCACCATGAGTACTGTGTTCGGTTCATTCTGCACTATTCAAAACTCTTCTTCCTCACCTTCTATTGCTTTTTCACTAGAGAGAAGGAGGAAAAGACAAAAAAATACAGCAGCAACAACAACAACAACAAAAGAATGACGATAAGGAGAAAACATATGAAGAAGAAGAAACGCGAAAAAGGAGGAGAAGGAGGAGAAGGAGGAATGCGAAGAAGAAGGCGAAGAAGAAGAAGACGCTCCGTGCGTAAACGAGCGTGAAAAGAAGAAGAAGAAGAAGAAGAAGAAGAAGAAGAAGCACGGGAGAAGAAGAAGAAGCGTGGGGGAGAAGAAGCGTTGGGCGATTTCGTGTGTATTGGGCGCGTGTATTTCACGTTTCATTTAATGGTATTGAATTTTTTTAGTGTTGGACCAACTGGACCAACTGATTACATGGATGTGTAGCATCCCCGTTTTCTAATATAACAAGAGAATAACTCACTCAACTTTATTTATCTATACCATGATTTCATCACAAAACTAAAAAGTATTTAGGCACTCCTTTAATAAATAAATAAAATTAAAATATATCAAATTAAATTAAATATTTTAAAAATATAAAATAATAATTTTTAATTAATAATTAAATTTTTTTTAATCACGAACATATATAAAGTACGTATTAAGTTCAAACTGGGCGTTTACCCGGAATATTACCGGGAGGATCATAATTACATCTAACAAGGGTGCCTATATTATTGTGGCACTTGATTCTAGCACAACCCAAAAGCTTAGAATGCTTCCAAATAATTTGAGTATAGCTACGACAGTCACCACCAACACATTTGTTGGTTCCACGGTCGTATTTGAATTTCTGCTTGACCCACATCCCCACAGCCTGTGTTCCAAAAAAGGTTGTATTTCCCAATTTACGTGCAATGTTCCAACCAATACCGCTTGTAGTTGAAGGTTTACTTCCCAAGCAGTCCTTAATGTGAGTGTTCAAGAAATTATGTGCATGTGTTTCTAGTTGCGTGTCCCACTTCAGCGGAAGAGACCAAACTTCTTCACGTATTTCGTTGTGATATTTAAGATAGTCGCGTGGAGAGCTTAGTGGTACTTGTTCTAATGAACACAATAATGGAACTATACTCACAAAACTTATTACTAACACCGCTAAAATATTTAATAACTGTTTCATTTTTTTGTTTTTTTTTCTACAATGATTTCAAAAATAAAGGTGAGTTGGATTATTGTTTTAATGGGGCTCGGGATGGCAATAACAACTAACAAGTATGTTAACCAATTTGGGTTGGTCGAGTGGTCAGCTCACTCGTCTGTTTAAGTAAGTGTTGGGGATTCGACTCTTGTTTTGTACATGTAGCAACCCATTAGCTAACGACAAACTTTTAAATGGAGCTCAGATCCGCAACAGATTAATTTTTGACCTGTCAGATTGGGAGATACCGTGAGAAAAAAAAAAAATAATAACAAGTATTTTAATTATTGAAGCAACTGAATGATTAAATAAAGACAATGTCCCTTGACTCTTTCATAGCTAGGGGGTTAAAAAGGCTTGAATATTACCAAATCAAAATATTATGCTTTTAAGAAGGGAGAACTGGTGTAGAATTTTTCCTTTTCAAAATATTTTACTATTAGAGTCTACGTAGGAAATCAACATTTAAAATCTTACTAAAAATTATCCAAAATATCAGAACATCCAAAACTAAAAATACATCTGATTCATTTATATTGAGTTAAACATAAAAAATTCTTAAATCAACCAAATGAACGTCAACTAAATCTTTATAAAATTTTCCCAACAATTGATATTATAGCACATTCTTCGCAGTTGGATTTATAGTCGCAGTTTTGTTTTTGTGCCACCCATTTGCACACATCATCTATTTCGGTATAGTATTTAGATCTTCATATACGCACAATGTTATGATACTTGCCATGTTGATGTACTTGCATTGTATAACACATATATTATACATATATTGATTTACCGGAGGATATCAAGAAAGCATTAATAAAGAATGTTAATTATAAATACCATTTTTGTCCAAAATATTTGAAAATAAACAATAGTTTCACATCAATTAGAAATAAGATTAGATTTCATTAAAACCAGAAAAAAGGCCTAATAAGTGACATTAACCATTCATGTGTTACACACTTACACTGTTCTTGAATGATCATGAACATGATACAATAGTCTTACACTAGGAGACAACACCGAAAGAAAAACGTTAAATACTATTGAATTTATTGTCGGATGCAGTGTCGGACATTAACGGTAGATTTACTGCCGGTAGATTCGACAATATATTCGTTGGGTAAAATTGTAAAAACGTTATCGTTGGATTGTAAGTTTTCCAACGATACACTACAAAAAATACGTTGAGTACCGTTGGATTTACTATAGCACATTAGCATCAGATTTTCCTATGGATTTAGCGACGATTTTAGTGTGGGATTCATCATGCCAAATAATTACCTGCGGATTATCTCTTCCGACAGTAAAGTCACCGGTAATATTTGATAGGAAAACAAGGCAAATAGCGCGTCAAATTTAGCGTCGGATTTACCAGCGAAAAAATATGACGGTAGACACGTTTATTGAAACGCCGAGTTTTGGTGATCCGCACCGCGTTACCATTGGAGTTATCCGACGGTAATCGCGTCCTAAAACTGAACTACAAACCCTCTCCCCTTCATTTCGAAATCTCTTCTCTCTCTACCCTATTTTCTCTGTCTCTCTCTGCCCCTTTTCTCCCGTCGCCGCTGCGTCAGCACCGCCGCCGATGCCTCCTGTCCCGCCTCCCTCCTCTCCTTGCACTAACCCATCTCCGTGACGAGAGAGTTGCTGAAGCCGCGGTGGGTGATTCGTTTATTGCGTCCCAGCAGGATGCTCCTCCACCACTACCCGTCATACGACTGAAGGATATGGCCTGATGGCATGTAGGCGTGAGTACATGCTATTTCAATGTCTTTTATCCACAATCTATTTTGAATTTGTTAACGTTTATGTGTTTTTATGTGTTTGTTAATATTAATTTTTTTCATTGATAGGTTTGCATCAAACAACAATCCATGCACACAGGAGATCTCCGAGGTCATTAAGTCAATATACGACACCGCATGGTCGAGCTACACGAAGACCCCTGCTGAGATTAAAGAGTGATGGTTTCAAAAGTGGGTGGTAAGAACCCAATATTGTTAAATTAACTATGTTTGAACTGTATTTTATTCGACAAACTAATGTTGTTGAATCACTTTGTGCAATTGAAATTTATATGGGATAAAGAACATGATCTGATAATCAAGAAGATCTACGACCATCGAATAGTTAAACGACTTCAGGAGATGATGAGCGACTTTTGTCAGGAGTGCGACCACTTAACGATCTGTGTAAGACCTAGGATTTTCATAAAAAAATATTATTATGAGTTAATTTCAATTTATTTATTCNATCTCTAATTTTAAATTAGAATACTTGATAGCAATTGATAATTAAATAATATTTTTCTAATATAATTTTAAAAAATTAAATAAGATTTCAAATTAATACTCTATGCTCCAATTTATTAAAATTATCAAACCCTAATTAGTCCAAATATATCCCCAAATTTAACTCTAATCCTAATTTTACCCTAACCCCTACCCACACTCACATCACTGCCACTCACCTTTTTCCCCTAACCCTACTGCCATTCCCCCTTCGCCTCTTCCTCTGTACACACACAAATCCAACATTCAGCATAATTTAGAAAAGAAAAAACCAAACAAAGAAAGGTAACCAACAGAGGAGAAGAGAGAAAGAGAAGCGGAGAGGGAGAAGAGGGAGAAGGGAGCACCGATGGAAGAAGAAGACGCGCCAAAGCTAGTGGACCGCGACGCCACTGTTGCCGCGCCCTGCCCGGCCGTCGTTGCCATTCTGTTAAGCCGCTGCCATCCTCGAGCTTGCCACCGTTGCCTTTGTTGCCGAGCAAGAGCGGAGAAGTCACGCAGCAGAGAAGAGGAGGGAAGCTCACTGCGTCGCAGTCGTCACTCCCACCGCATCGCACCGCCGCTGGTCCACCTTGGAGCCGCCGTCGAAGCAGAGCCGCGGAAAGAGATGAGTTCGCGTAGGGAAGAGAGAAATGAAACTGGGAGAGAAAACGAGCACGAGAGGAAGGAGACGGCCGTTCTCATCGCTGCTAGAGGTTCCACCGCCATCGTTGGTGCCAACCGAAGTCACCGCCGCCTTTGCAAGCTTTTTCCGAGCTGTTTTAGTTCTGGTCCTGCTACAACTCGCCAATGTCCCTACTCATTTCTAACATTTGTTCAGCCTTCGCCATAGCTTGCCGTCGCTGGAGAAACACTTCCGGAACTGCTCAAATTCGCTGGTAACATTACCTTGGTACCAATCTGGTTTTTGGCTTTTACTTTCTTGAATTTGTCTTGCTTCTATTTTGTTCTGTTGTTTTGATTATGAGCTTTTGCTTTAACTTGTAATTTCCAGTACCATTCTTGTTGCGCTCCGATCGATTTGAATCTACCGCTTTTCTTGGTGTTATGGTCATTGTCGTTATAACGGGGAGTTAATGTTGTTGCTACTATTGCAGTTCTGGTTGCTGCAGTTTTGATTTCTATGAGTTTCAATACTAAGGTTGGGGTTTTCTTAAAATTTATTTTATCTTATAGAGTTGTTATAAATAGATATTAATGTGAGAAACATGTGTCTGTGATTATAATTGTCTTATAAATGTGGTTGTTTGCTATACTTAATGACTGATTGCTTGATTGCTTGAGTGGTATGATTGTTGAAAAGAAATTATTTTAAAAAGTTATTTAGTTGATTATTATGAAAAGTGATTTTTCTTAGTTTTGAAGTTATTTTGATAATGTAAATGAATCGGTTTTGAAAATTATTTGAGATATGAAAATGAATTAATTTTAGAAGTGGTTTAATTTTGAATTAGTTTGATTTTATAAATAATTTAATATTTGAACTGGTTTAATTTCAAAAAAAAAATTATTATTGGAAATGGTTAGATTTGGAAATAATTTGATATTAGAACTGGTTGAATTTTTGAAAATGATTGAGATTTGGAAATGGTTGAGAAAGGGTTTGAGGAATGTTTGGATGGAACCCGAAAAGGGTGGCAGAGTTCGAGTTTTAGAGGAGATGCTGCCAAAATTTTATAAAATTGGAAGTTTCGTTTGAAGTAATTATTTAAAAAGATTTAGTTTTAAACATGATATGTTTTAAGATTGATTTATTTAGGAAAGAAAGAATTATGTTTTGATTTGGGATTGTTGATGAACGGAATGGAAAGAAAGATGATGAGAATTGACATTGAAATATGATTTTTGAATGAATTTGGAAATGAGATATTGATTGACGAATGATGATGATATTGAGAATGACTTAGATATTGATGAATGTTAAATGAATTATTCATATGGCTTATGAATTTGAATTATCTGAGACACGAGTTTCCCTTGGTAGATGCAGTGGCTTGCCACCACTTGCTCCAGGTTGAGACTCGATACTCTGTTGACCCTACGACGTAAGGGTGACTGGGCACTTATAAATTCCCGGGAATGGTACACGCATTGAGCGATTTGATATATATATGAGAAAAAGCTATGCATAGACTCATGGGGATGCGCGTCGGGGGACAGTCCAAGGGTGCAAATTGGACTTGTCGGGTTGTCTGTATAACCAACAGATGAGCTCATTAGCCATACGACAGACATGCATCATATGCATTTGTATGCTTTGCTTGGGTTTGAATTTGTTTTGGTTAGCCTAATTGTTAAACTGTTATTAACTGCTACCTGAACTATTTGCTATAACTGCTACCTAAACCTGTGCTTTTCTTGTCTATTTTGCCTGTATTTGTCCTGGTGTGCTACTTTTGAGAATGAGCTTTGGTGCTGAATTGATGATTGTATTGATTGATTGCGTGGTTGGTTTCTGATTAAGATTTTCTTATAAGAAAAGAAAGGTTTTGGATTTATGGATATTTAAATATTGATTTTCGAAAAGGGTTTTTGGATGACTTGTTGTTGGTTTTTTAAAAGATTCAAAGGACGAACAATAATCACTGAGCTTAAAAATGGATTTCTCTTTAAATATCTTATTATGACAATTCTGAAACTCTGTGGTGAGATCGTATGGTTAGGTTCTCATCCCCTACAACTTTATCTTTCTAGGAGACAGATGAAAAAGCTCACGAAGGGTTGTATTGCGTTTCACTTAGTCGATAATGCTTTATTTACTTATCCCTCGCCATCAATATTATATTATGTAAGAGGGATAGAAGTTGTATGATTTGTATGTATATAATATGTATAGGATACTTGAGTAAGAAGTTTTGTACATGTATATGCTTGTCTTGTTTTATTTAAAAAGTAGTCTTTTTCCGGTTTTCAAAAAGAACAATGATACGATTTCGAGTAAAAGGCTCCTATTTTATTATTAAGTATATGAAGTCGTCATAATACTTCTTGCTATCAGAGTAGCATCGCCGGAAGCGTGATATTCTGATAGTGAGGGTGTTACATTATGGTATCAAAGCAGTTCATCCTGATTAGAGCCTTGGAAATGGATTGACTATGCTTCATTGCATACTTTGAGTGTTTGTCAATGTAGTAGGTGTTGTTCGGATAATAAGAATTAGAGCTTTATGTATATGACTGTCTATTGATTAACGCTGTTAGCTTACTGTTGCATATCTGTTGATATTAAGTCTGGGCAACTTAATGTTGATGGTTTATGTGACGGGAAAGTTAATAGGTTATTATAGACAAATTGGAATTGATAAGTAATGGGTAATGTGAGTCATATGGTTAAGGAATGCTAGAGTTCACTTTTCGTGTTTGGTTTCAACTTGTGATTCTTATCTGCGTTGCTTAAGTTGGCATATCGTTCCTTCTTTACTATCCTCATTGAAGTTCCTTGACTCGGATTCCTTCCTTGAACTATAATTTAACCATTTTTCGACCATATTTTATTATTCATC
The DNA here is from genome assembly GCF_000816755.2 of Arachis ipaensis. Classification (NCBI taxonomy): domain Eukaryota; kingdom Viridiplantae; phylum Streptophyta; class Magnoliopsida; order Fabales; family Fabaceae; genus Arachis; species Arachis ipaensis. Next base: position 125,358,504 of record NC_029792.2, on the reverse strand, counting down.
CATAACCTTGCTTGATTGTATTCTTGAGAGTATGCTTGCGTTTTTTTTTAATATATATTCGTCTTTATTATTAATTATACTCTTCTTCATGAATCTTGAGCTCATTGATATGATCTTGAACCTGTTTTGGTGTGATGCATCATTCCTTACCGTCTATTTTTAAAATTCTTGTTTTGGGATTGAAAAAGTTTAGAATTGACTATTTTTCCTGTCTTATTCTGTTCCACAATCATCCTTTGAACTTTTGATGAGACCCCTTTTAATTTAGCATATACTTCCCTACATGAATTCAAAAAAAATTTCTTATATGTTTAGATCTGTTTATCTGTAATGTTTCACCTATTCTTTTATAGATATGTGAAAACAATTTCTACCTTAGATTTCCTTCTTTGACTACAACTCGATTTACTTTTAACTTTATCACAATTTTTATACGTATTCTTATGTGATTTCGCACCTGAGTATGTTTCAAGACTCTCGAGGAAATATTTTTGCTCATAGCTTAATTAAGTTCTATTTTATAAACCTTGCATATCTTATTTTAATTTGAGATGTTTTGATGCAATACCTTTAGTATTTCTTTCGAAAAGTGAATTCATTCCTTTTTGAGTTTATCCATTCCTTGTGAACGCTAGCATTGACTTTTAGTATTCTTTTTGACCCAGCTTAGATTCGGTTCAAAAGAGTGTACTGTTCTTCTTCTTGATTGTTCCTACCGAAGTTCTTAGATTCAAATTCCTTCTTAAGATTATAGCTTGATTCTCTAACGACTTTATTGCAGTTCTTACGAATATCCTTATTTGATTATGTATTTAGATATTCTTTAGAGAAAGGTTTTTATCTCTTTCCAGTTAGTTTTTGTTTGGTAAACTTCACCTAATTTATTTTTAATTTGAATTTGGTTTAGCATACTACATTGTTTATCTATTGTTGTTCTTTTAAAAAAATGTCGGGCTCATGTCTTTCTTCTTATGAATAGACCGATTCCTTTTTTAAGCTTTTCATTTATGTGGATGTCATATTTGATTCTGTTTTTAATTACTCTCTTATTTTTTTTGAACGTCGCCATTAGTCTTAGTTTTCCATTTCTTGTGAATCTCATACTCATCCGAGTCAACTTGAATTTGTTTCCATCTAATGTACCATTTGTCCTTTTATTCATCTTTCTTTAGTCAAAAGTTCTTTCTTGAGAATTATCTATTGATTGAGTTGTCTTCCTGGCGCGTTTTGTATTCCTTTGGACCAATTGGAAGCTCGTTTGATAATCCATGCCTAGTGAGTTCTTGTTTGAATTCCCTTGATTTAAAGATCCTTTCTTCCATGGGCTAATTTCCTTTTAAGTGCATCGTAATCTTCTTAAATGATTCTTGCGAGGTGGTTATTCCAAGTATACTTTCAGAATTTTGTTTTGAACCATTTTGAAAAGTTTTGAATTCTTTTGAAGAAATTTAAGTTTTGAATCAACTTTTTTTAAGTTGTTGAGTTCCTTCTTAACTATGAAGCACAGACACGGATACAGACACGAGACACGATACGACACGCAACACGGCGACACGCAAATTCTAAAAAGTTGTCAGACACGGGGACACGCATATATTAATAATATAATATATTTAAATAGAGATATGTCTTAATAGAGATATTTTCAAAAACAACCATATGATATGCATTTTTTCCTAAAGTGTATAGGTATTCAAAAGATAAAATTCTAAACTCTTATGTCTTAATAGAGATAGTAAGAATTTTGTACATCATATGTACACCAAAAAAAAGTTATCTAAAGTCATTATTTCTCCATCATATATGGTTGATATCTTCATCATTAGAAAAAGTCACTCTTTCTAACTCCGGTTCATCAAGAGAAAGGTGAGCAACTTCAAGAACACCATTTTCTTCATCAATTGGTGAAAAAGCATCTCCAGCAATATCCCACATCATAGCTTTCCAACTCCGGTTCATCAAGAGAAAGGTGAGCAACTTCAAGAACACTATTTTCTTCATCAATTGGTGAAAAAGCATCTCCAGCAATATCCCACATCATAGTTTCTCCTTTATTGTATTATGGAGTTTTTCTTAAAAGAAGACGAAGATTAGTGTGGACAAATACTAAATTTTCTGCATGTTTAGGCTTCAACTTGTTTCTTTTTAGGGAATGGATAAAAGAATATGTGCTCCAATTCCTTTCACAACAAGAAGATGAAGATGGTTGCCCTAGTAGCCTAAGAGCAATTGGTTGAAGAAATTTTGCTTTACCACCATGAATTAGCCATCAAGACTTTGCATCAACTATGCCTTTATCATTCAAAGAGTCATAATCTTCAAAGACACCTCTACCATCAGAAAAGCTTGCAAATTCAATGTTTACCTTTCTCCTCTCTTCTTCATTAGGAAAATACCTCTTCAAGCATTTAACTCTCTCATTAGTGATCTCAATATCTTGATGAGGAGAAAATCGTGTAGGATATTCTCTCAACCATTGGTGGCTATAATACCTATATAATTAGTGTTTAAGCATAAATTAATAATGATTCAATTATCTTCACTTATAAATAAAAGTTATAAACAATAAATGTAAAAAGTTACCTTGGATTCAATGAATGTGCTAAACAATGAAGATGTGTGCTACTTTACGTCCATCTTTGAACTAATATTGAGTGCACAACATTGTAGAAGGACGATGACTCTTGTTCATCTTTTCTTTCATAGAGATATATAGCACTTTTTACTTTCTTGATCATTGAATCCCACATCTCATGGACCAAATGAAGAGTATGTGCATGTGTCTGTACTTCTTAAAACATCATAAATAGGATTTGTGAAAGCAAGAATATAATCAATTTTTTGCCACCAATTTCACTCAAAAACTTTTCTATAACAAACTCAGCTTTGCCAATATTATCTTCCTTGTATGAAGACCACTTCTCACTTATAACCATCTCTTTGAAGCCTTGCTTTAACAACCTAAATCTTTTGAGCATCACAATAGTAGAAGCAAATCGAGTAGGAGCAACATTAAGCAACTTCAATGTATTAAATTCATTGAAAATAGATAACCTCATATGATGATTAACAATAAAATTTTTTATAAAAGAAGCATCATCAGCAATTTGAGTAATCCATGAGCATTCTTGATAGAAAAAATTATTCTTCTCTGTATTCTTAGCTGCACAAATGTCCTTTAAAGCAAGGTTGATAGTATGAACAACACAAGGAGTCCAAAAAATAGATGAAAATTCAGCTTCAATCAATAAACCAGCTGCTTTACAAACCGACGCATTATCAGTCACAATCTGCACTACATTTGAGAGACCGACTTCTCTTATCACATCTCTTATTTGCTTTGCAACATAATCCTTGTCTTTGATCTCATCTGAACAATCTACAGCTTTCAAAAACATAGGCCCACTTTCAGTTACAGCCATAAAATTAAGAAGAGGCCTCCTTTGCGGATCACTCCATCCATCACTTACAATGCTCAGTCCCTTTCCACTCCATGAATTCTTAGTAGGTTCTAACATTCTCTCCACATGTTGCTTCTCTTTCTCAAGCAAAGTTGTCCTCAATTTATTATATCCAGGAGGAATATAACCATCAATATAGTTATTGGCAGCATAAGAAAAAACTTTGACAAAATACGAATTTTTTGCTAGATGAAAAGGTAATCCAGATGAAAAAAACATTCTAGCAATATGTAAATCTAGAGTCTCCCTTGCATTCACATTAAGAGCTTTCTCTAAAGGTCCAGTAGCTCTTCTTTTTCTTGAATCAAGTTCACTTGCATTAGATAAGGGTGGAAGAGGAATTGACTTAGCCTTTTTACTTTCATGCAACAATGTACTTTCAATATCAAGTTTCTTAAGTTCTTCAAGCTTTGTTGATGTAACTTTTGCACAAAATCTAATTCCTTTTCCTGAAATCTTCAATAAATGTGCTCTTACTCTAGTATAAGAACCACTGAATAAAACCTTGCAAAATTTACATTGAAATTCAAGATTTTCGTCCCCTTCAATTTTATCTTTCTTTGTTACAAATTTCCATAAAGGCTTATCAACACTTTCTTCAAAATTGTTTTGAACACTCTCTGAACTCATCTCTCACAACCCTACAATAATTTAAGAACCAAAATTACTTTTTACAATTCAATTTCTTGAGCAAAATAGAACTAAAAAAAGCATAAAGAGAAAACAAAACCAAAGAAAATTATTATATAATACTAAACATTTGTGTAAGCTGAGTTCATTCCCAGCTATTATTGTTTAATGTTTACTAAAAAAGAAACAGATAAAAACATATTATAAGAGGTGCGAATTGCCAAAGACCACAACAAAACCTTAACAAATAATCTTTCAATATGAACATGATTACTAAGAAGAGAAAGATAACCTAAAGTTATGAATCAGGATTACCATTAGAACCATGATATATATAATAACGGAATATACATAAATGCATATAGAACAAATTATAGACAAATTGTTATCTAGAGTCTAGACATTTACACTAAAACTCAAAATAAATTGATTTCTAGAAATCTTACAAGTCACTGCCATATTCCTCTTCATATACATAAGTGCTGAATACTGGCCTCATCGGTCCCTTAGCCTTTGAACTAGAGCCACCACCACCGCAACTCTTGCTCCACTTCTCACTATTGAAGCAATTAAACCAGCCACGTCACTTCTATCATCTTTAGGTCCTAACTCCTAACCTATCAGGAAGTGAGACTAGCTCCTTTTCTAAACCATCAAGACTCAAGAGTAACCTTACCATCAATCCAGTTTTTTTCCTCTTGTTTTTCTTCTATCAATTCTATGCCTTTCTATTACTTTCTAGTTTCTAATCTTCTCATAGCAGCAGTAAAAAATTATGAAAGAAGTATCAAATAATACCTAATTCCAGAAGCACAAAACAAAATAAACCAAAACTAAACCAAGAAGATGCACAGAACAAAATAGAAATCCAAAATCAAATGGAAGCACAAAATTGACAAAACAAATCAGAACCAAAGAGAAGCACAGAGGCCAGAGAAAAATAGAAATACAGAACCAGAAAATTGATGGATGAAAAAAAAAATATTCTCCCTTACTTGAAATGGAGGATGCAGGAGAGCACGACGGAAGAGCACGAGAGTAGGGCAATGGTCACGGTAGAAGTAGCGACCGGGGAGGTGGCGAACACGGCAGCAAGTAGTGACTGGAGAAGCAATGATCGGTAGTGAACAGCGATGACAAGCACCGCAGAAGAAGTGGCGGCAGTGAAGAGGAGATGCTGAGATTAAGAGTGAGTGGGTGTGGAGAGAGATGATGAACATTCACGGCAGTGATGACCGGAGGTGGCAGCGATGGCTGGAGGTGGCGGTAGATTGGCGGTGAGGAGAGGGTGAGTGGGTGTGGAGCCACGGAGCCAGAGACGGGCTTGGGAGTGGAGGTGAAAGGTTAGGTTTTTAACTTTTGTTAAAGTGAAGGGTGAAACTGATGAGGAGAGCTTTCCAAAATATCATTGGGCCGTGTCGGGCCGTGTCTGGGCTGTGTCTGGGCCGTGTCCGGCTGGTTTTTTTGTTTTTTGGACAGGACACGTTTGGACATGGGAGACACGCGTGTCGGATGAGTGTCTCCGTGCGTCGTGTCCGAAATGTGTCCGACACGCCGACACAGCAATTAAACAAAGTGTCCGTGCTTCATAGCTTCTTAAGCTTTTCATTTCTATGAGTGACATGCTTTATGAATCCTAATTAAAATCCTTTCATTTAAGTTTCTTTCTTGAAATGTGTTGGTTTCCTTCTTAGTACATCTTAATATTATTGAACATCCTTATAAGGTTGTGATTTCAAGTATATTATTGGAGTTTTGTTTTAAACCTTTTTAAACAAGTTTTGATTTATTATTATGCAACTTTGTCCTTGACTTTGCATTTCTTTACTTGAGCAGTGCCTCTCTTTGATGTGATTTGAACTTGTTTTGGTGCGATATAACCGTCTATTGAAGTTTTAATAAAATCTCTTTCAATTCAGCCTACACTCCTTTACCTTATACTCTAAAAATTTATGTATGTGATTTAAACCTGTTCAATTGTAATGCATCATTTTTTCTTTTATGAGCAAAACTTTATCTCAGATTTCCTTCCAACAAGATCGCAATTTTCATGCAAGCTTGAAAAAGAAGAGAAAATACAATTTTGCTCTTAGCCAAATTAATCTTTCCATTTACAAACTTTGTGTAATCTATTTTCACTTGAATTTATATTGAAATAATGCCACATTTACGCTTTTATTAATCTTTTGAAGGATGTTTGTTACTCATTTTCTCTTTCAGAACATGAAATGATTTTTCCTTAAGTTTTTCATTCTTTATGAACAATGTATTCGAGAGTATCCTTAAATCATACTCTTGAGTTCTGTGAATTTTGTCTTTGGTTTTGGATATTCTTATTTTGTAAACCTCATATTTACTTGACTCAGCTTGAATTCGTTTCAAAATACTGCATTGTTTTTCATCTTATTGGTCCTATTGAATTCCTTCGATTCAAGAGTTACCCTTAAAATTATCAGTTGATTCTCTTTCCAGCACTCTTTATTGCTTGTTCATATCCTTGTCTACTTGTGATTTCAATAATTCTTTCAAATTCTCGCGAACACGGTCCTTGTTGCTTTTCTTTCTTTTCTATGGTCTATTATCCTTCTGAGTATACTCGAGATTAGTTTTGGTATCTTGTGTGGCCGTTAGACTTAGTAAACGACACACTAGCCCTTTAGGACACGTTTGGTGAACGCAAAAGGGTGAAAATTGTAAGTATACGACGTTGCAGGGAATTGTGGAATCTTGTTTCATGTGAAAGAGTTTTGTTGATGTTAGGTTTGTGAGCATTAAGATTTGCGAAGTGTTTGACGAGGTTGAAAACCCTCGGATGAGTTGTTCGATGAAGTACGATTGAGGATGGTGGAAATAAGTTATGTTGAAGTTTGAATAATTGAATCTCTAAAGTTGGTGTGAGATCAGAGTTCGAACGTTAAGCACGTTGTTTTAACCTTAACATATTTTATAACCTTTTGCCGCCTTGCTTTACCATCACATGTTTGAAATATATCATCTTGTACATCAAGCCTATCTTGTAACTTCTGTTTCGCATCACACCTATACCCTTTATACCTTTATGCCATATGAAAATCCTGGTATTTGAAACTATATGTATATATATACTGAGAACTTTTTGCTTTTTCTTTAAATGCATTCAAGAGTGAAGTGATATGAAATCTCTTTTATTTGTATCAATTTTCGAGGACGAAAATTTTTATAAGGTGGATAGGATGTAAGACCCAAAATTTTCATAAGAAAAATATTATTATGAGTTAATTTTAATTTATTTATTCATAAAAGATAAATTATATTATCTCTAATTTTAAATTAGAATACTTGATCAAAAACTGATTAGCAATCGATAATTAAGTAATATTTTTCTAATATAATTTTAAGAAATCAAATAAGATTTCAAATTAATACTCCATGCCCCAATTTATTAAAATTATCAAACCCTAATTAACCCAAATATCCCCAAATTTAACTTTAATCCTAATTTTACCCTAACCCCTGCCCATACTCACATCACCGCCACTCACCTTTTTCCCCCTAACCCTACTGCCATTCCCCTTCGCCTCTTCCTCTATACACACACAAATCCAACATTTAGCATAATTCAGAAAAGAAAAAACCAAAGAAAGAAAGGTAACCAACAGAGGAGAAGAGAGAAAGATAAGCGGAGAGGGAGAAGAGGGAGAAGGGAGCGCCGGTGGAAGAAGAAGACGCGCCAAAGCTGGTGGGCCGTGCCGCCGCTGTTGCCGCGCCCTGCTCGGCCGTCGTCGCCGTTCTGTTAAGCCGCTGCCATCCCCGAGCTTGCCACCGTTGCCTTTGTTGCCGAGCAAGAGGAGGGAAGCTCACCGCGTCGCAGTCATCGCTCCCACCACGTCGCGCCGCCGCTAGTTTACCTTGGAGCCGCCGTCGAAGCAGAGCCGCGGAGATAGACGAGTTCGCGTAGGGAAGAGAGAAATGCGTCTGAGAGAGAGAACGAGCACAAGAGGAAGGAGACGACCATTCTCATCGCTGCTAGAGGTTCCGCCGCCGTCATTGGTGCCAACCGAAGTCACCGCTGTCTTTGCAGCTTTTTCCCAGCTGTTTTGGTTCTGGTCCTACGGCAACTCGCCAATGTCCTTACTCATTTCTGACATCTGTGCAGCCTTCGCTAGAGCTCCTCGTCGCCGGAGAAACACTTCCGGAACTGTTCAAATCCGCTGGTAACACTACCTTGGTACCAATCTGGTTTTTGGCTTTTCCTTTCTTGAATTTATCTTGCATCTATTTTGTTCTGTTGTTCTGATTATGAGCTTTTGCTTTAACTTGGAATTTCCAGTACCATTCTTGTTGCGCTCCGATCGATTTAAATCCACCGCTTTTCTTGGTGTTGTGGTCATTGTCGTTATAATGGGGAGTTATTGTTGTTGCTACTGTTGCAGTTCTGGTTGCTGCAGTTTCGATTTCTATGAGTTTCAATACTAAGGTAGGGATTTTCTTAAAATTTATTTTATCTTATAGAGTTGTTATAAATAGATATTAATATGAGAAACATATGTCTGTGATTATGATTGTCTTATAAATGTGATTTTTTGCTATACTGAATGACTGATTGCTTGATTGCTTGAGTGGTGTGATTGTTGAAAAGAAATTAGTTTGAAAAGAATGAGTGCATATCGGACCAATCTTCATTCTTAGGTCCAGTCAAGACCTCACCATGTGCATGACCTAGGTCCCGCTCTTGATGAGGCACACCCTGACTCAAACCAAACTGTCTTCTCAACCTATCAGACGCATGTCACTCAATGCATTCAAAAGAGATCAGCGGTACGATTGCACTCCAAATAACCGAGTGGTGGCGGATGTCAGCCGGAATCACACCTGCCTCAATGCGATCAACTGCATAAGCCTCCCAAACAAACTGAACACATTGAAGTTAACAGAGGATTACACACCAGATAATAATACGGCTAATAAAAAATATAAAGCAATTGAATATCACATACCTATCCTTCCTGCAGATCGTCCAATAACCTCCTAAAGTGAGCAAGAGACTGATATATGTAAGGCCGATAATCACGCTCCCAATTATGCCAGCTGACATCAGAAAGCCCGTTATATAAATATTTATCATAAAAGTCTCAACTAAAATGTGATGCACTTATTCAAAGCAGATGATGATTGAACTTACCTGTTTGCAAGCGGAAAGACTCGAGGATTGTCGGGAATTGGCGAGAGAAATGGTAAACGAATCCAAGCTCAGGTAAGCAGAAGGGTCAGTGGACCATCAATCTCCTTGTAGTCGACACGAGTTGCCCTACACAATGCTCTATACAAGTGTGCCAAACATGCCGAACCCCAACTAAATTCTCTGATCCCGCCGAAGTTACGGAGCAACAGCAGAAATTTCCAGTGCATTGCTGTCCTAGACTTGTCCCCAAATAGAATGGTCCCAAATAATAATATTATGTGACACTTTACATACCTCTAAATCGGAATATCATTATCTAAGATTAAATGATCCTTCAGTCTCCGAAACCATGTCAACTTTACAAAGCTTCCTCTACATTCTGTCCTCCTGGGTGCAACATAAAAATGATGGAGGCATTCGACCTCTAATGCCTTATAACTACTCAGAGTCGGTCCTGTAACTGGAATACCATTTGTCGGAAGGCCAAGAATTATCGCCACATCCTCCAATGTCGCGACACACTCACTAATTGAAAAATGGAACGTATGATTCTCGGGCCGCCATCTCTCGATCAGAGCATTAACCAATGTCGAATGACATTGGACAACTCTGATCTAGGAAACGTGATAAAATTCGGTCTCCCACAAATACCCCTCCACAATTGGATTATATGGATCCGGTGGCAAATAATGATCACATATTAACATTTATAAACCCTACAAAACATAGACATATATCACATTAATCAAATATAATCATACTTAATTAGCATACAATATTTAACATTCTTCCATTCTCATTATCACATAAGCAATATAACATAATTAATAAACTTTAAATGAATCTAAAATATACATCCATTTATTATCATTACATCCATTAAAACTATATTTCTAATATCTAAATCCTATTTATTTCTTAATAACAATTTCCATTCGTTTAGTTATAACATCATAACTAGAATGTTAAACTTAAATAAATTTAAAATTAAATCTAATTATTATTAGTCGAGGACATTAAAAATATATATTCTAATATCTAAACTAAATCCTATTATCTTTTATTTTTCACCTCCTTGACATTATTTATTTTTGTCTCCCCTCCTTGCGTTTCTTAATTTTTGCTGGAACTTCAATAGAAAAAAGGGAAGGAAGAATGTGGAATTTGAAAGAGATTGAAGGTTAGTTGAAGGGTGAGAGATGAACAAGTGGGATATTTGAGATAAATAATGGCTAGGGTTTTACCGCATTGAAAAGAGATTTATTGGCTGATATTTACATGTGCGACGCGTGACATTGGTACGCAAATCGGACGGTCCGATTTGTTTACCCTCTACGCCAGTAATCGAATCGTCTAATTACTTTCCCCTAAATCGAATCGTCCGATTTTTTCTACGCAGCCCCACACTAAAGTAAAACATGTCAGACCCCAATAACCAGGTATACACCATACCTAACATCATATTAAAATTAAAAAAATGCAATTCTGTTCTATTTTGTTTACCTTAACATTACTTTTATTGCGGAATTTGCATCTCTGCAACTTAAGTCACAAGTGCTACAGTCTCACGCTTTACAATGGACCAACTCTCTATTACTCTAGCCACAAAACTTGGATTTGATTTGTATTTGTATTTTTCTGTTTTTTTTTTAAAGGAGTTTTAATATTTAAGATTTTGTAAAAAAATAAAGAAATAATAAAAATACAAGAAAATGTTTTTTTTATCTCTTTTTTTTATAATTTAAATAATATAAAATATATTTATTTTTCAAAGTGTTTTATGTATATCATATTTATTGGATAAGAATAAAAACTCACCTCACATACACCTAGCTAATATGTTCGGTTTAAAGCGTTATACGATATAACCAATTTGGGTTGGTCGAATGGTTAGCTCACTCGTCTGTTTAAGCAAGTGTCGGGGAATTCGAATTTCGCCTTATACATGCAGCAACCCGTTGGCCAACGACAAACCCTTAAATGGAGCTCCGATCTGCGATGAACTAGTCTTTGGGGAGTGGATCCTTTCCAGTAAAAAAAATGGATGTTGTCAAGTGTTTAATCTAACCCTTCATTGTTTTTTCTCTCTTATTTAATTTTGGTCTCACTTAGAGAATTAAAGATGAAAGATCACACTTTATTCTCTCAAGTGTTTTTTTTCATTGGAAAGGATCCATTTCCCTAATCTTTGGTCTGTCAAGTTGAAAAATACCATAGACAACCAAAAAAATAAAAATTATACGATATACGTCGCTATAATCAATGTTATAATTAATGATTCTTACTAAATGCAAACATTTTAACCTTCGGTAGTGCAGAATCAAAAACTTTAAATAGGAAGACTAAAGTAAAC
>NC_029792.2:125346050-125346514 GCF_000816755.2 Arachis ipaensis | reverse complement strand
TTTTTTTTATATTTTAAACTTATTTTTCTCTGTCTAGTTCTCCCTTAATTTATTTTTAAGAGTTTTTTTCATTGTGTATAAAAAGAAAATTTGTTTGGACTATTTTAATCTATAAATAGACTAGCTTATTATTTTGTTTGGACTATTTTAATCTATAAATGGATTAGCTTATTATTTTTTTAGTCCAATTCATATTAATTACAAGTTTATTACATATTTAATTATTCATATATTTATACTCTTTTATTTATTTTTTGAAAAAAAAAAACATTACTTGCTAGTTGTTATTTGTTACTAATATATTGCAATAATACACATTATCATTTTAGAAGTCACTTAGATAAAGATGTTAAAAACATTTCTTTTAAGATATTTTTTAATAATTAAAATGCAATACATATAATCGATTAAACTGTTATTTTTATGAAAATTAGACTGGATAAATCAGTTTAATCGAAAAATCA
>NC_029792.2:125342119-125345812 GCF_000816755.2 Arachis ipaensis | reverse complement strand
ACAAAAAAAAATGGCTAGAATTTAAGATTCTCAAATTAATATATATAATAGGAGTATTTTAGTCATTTTTTATAATAGGGATATTGTAGTCATTTTTTATAAAAAAATAATATTAATTTAGATCAGTTTAAGATTTGATTCACTATTTTTCGGTCAAATTAATTTATCTGATCTAATTTTGGTAAAAATAATACGGTTTAATCAATTATATATGTTAAATTTTAATTATTAAAAAATATTTTAGACGTCTTTATTTGAATGACTTCGTATAATTTTTACATGCTAAATTACTGAGACATGAATTTCATATATTTATACGAGGGGTGTAAGTTATCGAACCAGATCGAAAAATATCGCAAAACCGAACTGAAAATTACAACAACCGCAAAAAACCGAAAAAATCGTTTTTTTCTGAATTAAACCGATCGATTTGGTTTGGTTTATGGTTGGCTTAGTAGAAACCGAACCGAACCGAGAAAGATGTTCTCTAGTAGTTCTTTTTACAGGTTTACCCTTAGTTTAACCTAGGAATAAAACCCTAAATTTGAATACCCTCACACTCCAGTCGCCGAGCAACACTCTGGTCGCCGAGCAGCACTCCAGTTGCCGAGCCCTCTCCTGCAAAAAGCAACTGAACAATGTCTTCTTCGAAGGTTAGAATTTAATTTAAGGAATTTTTTCATGATATTGATAGAAGCAAAAATTATTGTCAGAAACTAGAAACTCTCGTTTCAGCAGATCTTATGGTAATCCATTTGGAGCTTGAAATATTTGTATGTTTCAGCAATTTTAATTTAATAAATTAAGCAGAAAAATTTTATTTGAAGATTATGGTTTGGTGGTTGGTTATTTTACACATGATGAACATTTGTAAAAAGTTACGTTGAGAAATTTTCAATTTATATATAAAACATACATGTCCCTAATTTCATTAATTTTATGTTGTTGTCTTTGATTGTTTATAGTCATTTAAATTCTGTTGATTGACTTTAAAAATGAATTAATTATAATTCTATTTATGAGCTGCTTATGAGTTGTTTTAATTCTGTTTATGAGCTGTTTAAAAATGAATTATAAACCTAAATTCTATTTATGAGTTGCTTTGGTTCTGTTTGCGGTCTCCTACTTCATAGTTCAATGACTATGTGAGGTGATTTATGTGGTTTATTATGATTTTTAGGGTACTTGAATTTTCGTTTACTTATCTTAGTGGCTTAAACTTCTTATCATTTATTTGCTTACTCTCTCTCTCCGTAGATTAATAGATTGATAGATAGATAAATATATTGTATCTCTTCCAATGGTGCTTGAAAGCTGTGAATCAAAACCACTGCAATAACTGTAGATGATTAATGAATTGTAATTAACTAATAATTATGAACCCGAGGAAATTGGATATCTTTTTCTGTCTAAATATTTTCGTAATTTAATTTTTGGTATTCTTTTTTCTATAAGTTATAGAATTGGGATATTTTAGTTAGCCACAAATTTATCTTTTATGCTTCTACATGTATTATAATTAATAATTCTCTACTCTGCACATAATTCTCTCTCTCACACACACTATTTTAATTTATAAATTTTAATTATTACTCTCAAAACTACACATATATAAGCTTTAATTTGTTATCTTGTTTCATAATTTGTTATGTTGTTTCATAATTTGTTATTTAATATGTTTCACAATTTTTGTTGTTGCATAAATGTTGAAAACAATATTTTTGAATAAGTTTGAATGCTGAATTTGTTGCTGGAAACAATGCTTTTAGTGATGTTTATAATCTATATTGATTTTTTTGTTTTATTTACGTAGAAATTGCACCAACGGAAAAAGATGATGATGAGTCTGGTGTGGATTCAGATTAAGTATGGTGGCTGTTTGGTTTTTATTTGGTTTAAAGTGGCTGTTTCGATTTTTAGTATGTTTTAAAGTGTGTTTATTTTTGTTGTTTTGCTAGACATTTTTAATTGTCTTTATTTTATGTTTAATTAAGTTGAATTTGTATTGAATTTGGATTTAATATACTTTTGTTATTCTAGTTTATTGATGGTTTTAAACTTTATTTTACAGTAATTTAAAGTCTTATAAAAGTTAAAAAAATCGAAAAATCGACCGAACTAAACCACTACTAATTCAGTTCGATTCGATTCGGTTATTTAAAAAACAACAAATCGAACAGTTAGTATCATTACAGAATTGATCAGGTCAGTTCGATTAGTTTTCGGTCCAAAAAATAACCAAATCGAATAGATTATTCCCTGATTTATACCCTTATTTCTGCCTGATTCTCGCAGTCACGAATTCCAAAAATTTTGTAAATTTCATTAACACAGTTGTTATTTGCGAAAATGCCACTAAATTTCTAAATTTTTATAATCTGTTTTATTTGGGTAAATATTTTTTTTATTTAAATAAAAAACTCTCAAACTTGAAGTAATGCTAACTTGATGCATAAATGCACTAATGCATAATTTTATAAACTAAATTCTCATAATAGAAGCATAATAGAAGTATAATGAACTAAATTCTCAAGGACCTATTTGTCCTTCGAACTTTATTTGCAAAATGACGTCAAGGACTTATTTGTCCTTCGAACTTTATTCTCCTTCTAGCGTGGCACCATAACGAACACCTGGACACCGTTTCAGCCACGTCAGCCAGTTCCGTTCGGTGTATGAGAGGTAAATAGACGGAAGGACTAAATTGTCTTCCGTTTGTTAAAGTCAGAGACCTTTTTGTATTTAAATTTTGTCAAGAATGTATTTGTCAAAAATTTAAAAAGTCTAGGACCTATCTGTCTTTTTCCCTATATTTAAAGTTTTAAATTACATATTGTATAAATATAGTTAGTCTTTTTATATTGTATAACTATTTGTTATTTCTGATTCCGAAAAAAATTTAAGTTTTAACCCCTATGCCACCTTAGAGGGCTATACTTTATATTAACTTTTTCAATATCAAAAGTCTCAATAATGATTCTTTAGATGCTGATGAGTCAAAGAATAATTTTTAGTGAATTTTTAGAAATTGTTTATTGTTCCGTTTTAAATTTATAAGTTTATAAAATATAGATTTTCTGGAATTTGAACTAAAACAAAAAAATTAGATTTCTATTCTTATTCATTTTGATTTTTTTGATATTTTATTTGAATCCAAATGGGGGTATTTTCTTATTGACATTTACTACTTTAAAGTTAATTGTTTCAGTACTAAATGTCAATAATCTGTATCAGTACTAAATCGAATTAAACTGATTCGATTTACTATATATAGGTTGTTCAATAGTAAATCGATAATCGAATCTAGTTGATTCGATTTACTACTCACGGGCTATATTTCGAATATCAATCATTGGTAATTTGAATCAAATAACTTCGATTTAGTACCAGAATGTGTAATTACATAGATATATGTATTGAGACATCTACATAATATTTTTTATTTTAAGACTATTGAGTAATATTGGTGACTTATTGATTTATTTAAGTATTTTACCCTATTAATTACAAGTTTATTACATATTTAATTATTCATATATTTAAACTTCGATTAATGTGTAATTACATAGATATATGTATTGAGACATCTACATAATATTTTTTATTTTAAGACTATT
This sequence comes from Arachis ipaensis, assembly GCF_000816755.2. Classification (NCBI taxonomy): domain Eukaryota; kingdom Viridiplantae; phylum Streptophyta; class Magnoliopsida; order Fabales; family Fabaceae; genus Arachis; species Arachis ipaensis. Next base: position 125,342,195 of record NC_029792.2, on the reverse strand, counting down.
GAGTAATATTGGTGACTTATTGATTTATTTAAGTATTTTACCCTATTAATTACAAGTTTATTACATTTATTACATA
>NC_029792.2:125339303-125339871 GCF_000816755.2 Arachis ipaensis | reverse complement strand
TCTTCTTTTTCTGTCGTTCTCATAATTAATATATATAATAGAAATATTTTAGTCATTTTTTATAATAAGGTATTGTAGTCATTTTTTATAAAAAATAATATTAATTTAGATAAATTTAAAATTTGATTCACTATTTTTTGATTAAATTAATTTATTTAATATAATTTTAATAAAAATAATACAATTTAATTAATTATATATGTTTAATTTTAATTATTAAAAATATTTTAAAAAATATTTTAAACGTTTTTATTTAACTAATTCCGTATATTTTTTATATGCTAAATTAGTGAGACATGAATTTCATATATTTATACCCTTACTTCTGCCTGATTCTCGCAGTCACTGATTCCAAAAATCTTGTAAATTTCGTTAACGCAGTTGTTATTTGCGAAAATACCACTAAATTTCTAAACTTTTATAATCTGTTTTATTTGGGTAAATATTTTTTTTATTTAAATAAAAAACTCTCAAACTCGAAAGTAGGACTTATACGCACAGACGTGACCGAATTTAATTAAATTTAAACTTGAATTTTAATAGTTTACCCTATTTATTTTAAAAACTT
>NC_029792.2:125327136-125339159 GCF_000816755.2 Arachis ipaensis | reverse complement strand
ATAATATGTATACATATTAGTTATTTAACATGACTTTGAATTAAGCCAGATTCACTTAAAATATGATTCGAATTCAATATAAAAAATATATCAAATAAAAATAACAAATTCGAACCCAACAAAATATGTTTTTAAGTTCATAATTTATATGAGATTTTAGGTCGAACTAAATTTTAAATATTTTTAGTCAACAAAAATGCAAACTCGTATTAATCGATAATTTTATCTTTTTATTTTATGTTATTTAATTATCTTCATAATAACAAATTTAAATTCAGTCATATTTTGTACATGTAGTAATTCATTATAATCCATGAGGGAAAAATAATGAATTAAGTAATTGATTAGAGTAGTGCTAGAGAGTTAATGGCCTAAGTGTACGATGTGTACAATAGACTAAATCTTTAGTTTATGAATAAATTGAACATCACCTATACTATGCAGAATAACTTTCCGAACGAATAACAGGGATAACCATCCGAATACCAGGGATAATAAACATCTCATGTTATAAAAAGCTAATTTTGGATTCATCAAGGTTTGAACTCTTAATCTTTCGGATCTGAAACTCTAATACCATGTCCTGAAACCACTCATCCCAAAAGCATAACCTGACAGGACAATGTAACACTAATAATCATATCTCTAATACTTTCTAAATCTTCATTGTACACATTGTACGCTTAGGTCATTGGCTCCCTATACTTTCTCAATTGATTAATAGGGGCGTTGACCTGGAATATTACCGGGAGGTTCATAGTTACATCTAACGAGAGTGCCTGAATGATTGTGGCACGTGACTCGAGCACAGCCTAAACGAGTAGATTGCTTCCAAACAAGTTGAGTAAAGGCATGGCATTCACCACCAACACACGAGTTAGTTACATGATCGTAATTTTCATGCTGAAGGGCCCATTGCACCAGAGCTTCTCCTCCTACAAAGGTGTAATTGCCCCAGCTACGTGCAATGTTCCAACCTATACCGCTGCTAATTGAAGGTTTTTTTGCTAAGCAGTCCACACTGTGTGCATTCACGAAATTGCGAGCATGTTTTTCTATTTCTCGGTCCCACTTCAGCGCTGGAGACCCAACATGTTCACGTATAGCGTTGTGATATTTAAGATAGAACTCTGGAGAGCTTAGTCTTTCTATTGAACAACACAATGGAATTATACTCGCAAAACTTACAAACAACGCTAAAATATTTAGTAACCTTTTCATTTCTTTTTTCTTTATTAATTTTGTTCTAGGAGACTAGGATGATTTCAAAAATAAAGGTGGGTCTCTTTTGTGTTGGATTATTGTTTTAATGAGGATTAATTGGATATATATATATGACAATTGATTGGCAATTTATTTGCCAGTTGTCATTTGATGAACTTCAATATGTACATATTTATTAGTTTGTTAGAGGATCTAGAAGGTCATTAAAAGGGTGTTAATTGTTGAAGCAGCTCAATGTGCCTTGGCTCCTTTAGAACTTGAGGGGTCAAAAAGGCTTGTAAAATGTAAATGGTTACATAATTTTATATATGTATATACCATACCAAATTTTAATTAAGGACTCAACATATTAGACTATTAGTCCCTAAGATTAATTATTTTTTTTTTTTTTGAAATTTCATTTTTTTTAGTTTTTTTCCTGCCAACTCCACAATATCACTACTCGCCGGCATTAACTTGCCTAAATTTAAAAATTGGTTAAACATTCAAAGTTAAAGAATACTTTTTGCTTTAGCCTTCAATACTATAAGATAGATCTAAATAAAAGGAAAAAAAAAAAACTTTACAAACACAATGAAAGAAAGGTCTATGACTTTGAGCAGGTCTTGAAGGAAGAGATGATAATTCACATGTGAAAAAGTTTAAGGATCAACATTTTTATTTAAAATTTGGCCAGTATTTAATTATCTAAAAAAATGCGAAAATATTTGGTAATCAAAGAAAATTAGTCAAAAACAGTCATAACTTATTTTATTTAATATTTATTAATTGTAACGATAATTAATGAATAATAAATAAGACAATTTCTAATTTTTTTTTTGTCTCCCTAGCATTGAATAATTTTATATCATTAAATATTATCTTATACCATTAAAAATATTAATAATAATTACATATCATAAATTCTGTTGCCCCTAACATTCCTGTTCACATATTGCTTATTCCTTTTGGTGCGTTATCAACTTTTCATCATTCATTCGTTAAAAACAAAAATAATGGTTCTTGAATTGAGGAACGGATACTAGCTATCACATAAAAAGATAAAGAAAATAAATAATAGAAACAAATTTGAGAATAATCTGACCATCTAAACCAAAAGTTATCGAGAGGAGAAACTCTATAAATTGTAAATAGAAAATTAAAATAAAATCACATAAGAGAGATGAAAGGATAATATTCTAGTAATATTTGAAAGATAATAATTTAAAATAGTAATATTAGAGAGATGAAAAAAATTAAAATTTATTTATTTATTTTTGATAAGAATTTAATCCAATAAATATTGATGGTTCTAGTTGAACTTGAGAAGGGGTTGAATCAAGTTGGCTTAAAACTTAAAGTTTTAAACTCTGTTTTTGCTGTTGCTCGAGTTGCAGGAGATTATTTAAAATAGTCTCATACGCAGAAAATTATAAGTGCAGAGAAGAGGAGAAAGAAGCCAGCATGTATCCTGGTTCGGATTCTTTGTGCCATGAATCCTACATCCAGTCTCCACCACAAACCATGGTGGAATTTTCACTATAATTCTCAGGTTACATACACCAATACTATTGAATTACTCCCTAATTCAACTAGTATCTACCCCTAAGCTTTCTTCATCAAAGCTTAGCAACCCCAAAGTGCTATCCCAACTTGGAAGGGGAATCTACACAGATTCAATTCTCACCAAGTGCTAACCCAACTTGGCAAGGGGAACTAATCCTAGTTCATAAACCCAAATTACATCAGAAAAATAAACAGTGGCTATTTTTGCATCACTCTTGCCTTTTCTCTCTTGGCTTTTGAACCTCACATAATTGCCTTTTTCTCAAAACAGAAAATAACGCAAGACAGCCATAACAATAAATCAGAATTAAGCTTGAGTAGAAGAAAGAGATTTCAGCTCTATATTAGAGAAGGTGCTCTGAATTGGGCTATACCAAGGAACAATGTGAGCTGCTTTTCAATTAGTTTTGATGGGCTGCTGCAACATAAGCTAGTATACTTGGGCCTGCCACAATGAAGCACACATTAAACACTATTGGGCTTTCAACCCAAATAAATGTTTGTCATCATAATATAACCCAAAATCAAACTAGACTCAACAATCTCCCCCTTGATGACAAACATGATAAAATAGGGAATTTAAAGAGAAATTTAAATGAGTTAAGAACACTTCCGTTTGATGACATTTGGATTGTGAGTTGCTCCCCCTGAATGCTAGCATTGCTCCCCCTTGATCATGGCTTACATCTTTTCCTGAACAAAACTTAAAAACAGCCAAGACCAATATATCCAAACAATATATCACAGTAATGGAAGCACAGAGCAATTAACACTAAGCACAACACAGGATAAATTATAGCACCACAAAACATTGTTCTTAACTATTACTATTAATTCAGCCAAAACTAACATTCCTTTTCTTTTCTCCCCCTTTTGTCATCAAGGGAGGAAAGGAAAAAACAACCTGCACAAAATTTGTTAGTGGCTAGTGCATATAGTTTAAGTAGCAGAGTAGTTAAAGTCTTTACAGTCATCCAAAATATTTAACAAGTTCAAAAGGAAACTAAGTCATAATCACAGATGAGATAAAATGAGCTAGGCATCAGAGTTGGATTCATCAGAGGTTCCATCGTCCTCCCCCTCATTGTCAGATGTGGTGAGGCCAACCTCAACATCCTCCACAAAGTCCCTCAGAATGCGAATCCTTCCTTTGGTCTTCTTAAGAGCATTCTCCTCCAAAACTTGATTCCTTTTGCGCTCAGCACCATGATGGAGAAGAAGGTCAGTCAGATTGATAAATTCTTCAAGCACATTCTTCAAAATACGGGTCATGACCTTGATGGTAGTGGATGTGGAAGGGAGAATCAGAGGATCCTCATCAACAGAGGGAACATCAGTGCTGTCATCAGTTTGGCGACGCTTGGGAGCTGTTTTCTTTACTGCACCACCCCCTTTAATATATGAGTTACAATCTATGGCAATTTCAGCCCCAAAATCAACATTGTAATATTGAAAAATTTTTGTAAGAAGCATGCCATATGGTAACGCATTTTTGGTACTAACACAAGAATACATATGCCTTACAAGTAAGTAAGCAAAAGAGATGGGAATTTTTGAAAGCAGTGCATACAAAACCAGTGTGTCACAGAATGAGACGCGTTGAAAAGAGCCGCTCTGAGGCAAGATGACGTGATTTACAATTCTGTGCAGTTGGGCACGGACTGGACCAAGAGACTTATGAGTAGGAGTGTTACCTTCTAAGAGAGGAATATTGATGCAGACAGTGCTTAGGGCATCAAAGTATGAAACATTGAGCGTTTCGTCCCACTTACCAGAGGTGTAGACATCAGGGCCTCGATCCTGGTAATCTAGGGCTTTGCCTAGGTGATATTTGTCAAGAATAATCACTTTGCCTTTAACAAAAGAGGCGATTCTCCCTTCTTTGTAGGACATGTTGCTATAAAACTGTTTTACCAAATCAGGGTAAATTTTCTCTTTGATGGACAGTATGGATGTCCAACCTTGATATGCAAACAATGGGGTAAAGTTCAGACCTTTTCTACGGAGTTTGTCAAGATTGACAAGCTTCGAGGGACAGAGTTTACGCTTGTAAATATCTTTGCAGAAAAATAGATAGTTCATGAGAGATTGAAAACGACGACGATCAAAGGACTCATCAGGAAAATCAGCATAAAATGACTTGTAAGCAATAGGATTTGAGAGTCTAGGTTCAGCAACAGGACGGAGGTCAAAGCCAATGACTGTACCGCGAGTATGGCGATTCTGAGTGGGGCAAGTCTCTTCGTCTTCGTGAAGAGGCCTCTTTCCTCTGGAAGAGCTAGGTTTGGAAGAGCTAGGCTGAGACATGTTTGGTGGATGAGGAGGAGGTGTAGGGCGAGGGGCAACGCCAGGGCGGCGAGCAGTGGTCTTCGTGCGCGCCATGTCAGGAGAAGGGTTTGGTGGTGGAGATGGTGAGGAATGAGTGGGGGAATGAGAGGGAGAAGAGTGTGTGTGATCAGAACGGTGGGTGCCACTGTGTGAGCCTCTGTGAGCAACTCTCTTCTTTCGAGCCATATTTATAGAAGCACTGGTTCGGAGAAGATGAAAGAGTGGAGAGTGGTGTGAATGGATGTATGCAGTGGGAAGTTATTATAAACTTAGAGAAGTGTAAAGGTTGCACCTTGAAAAAATAAAAATCCCAACTTTGAAAACGTATAGGAAGTGACAGCTGTAATTGTTGTACGTTGCAGATGGGAACAAAAACAAAATAAAATTTGGATTTGAAAACAAATTCTAAATGAGGCCCAAAAACTTATTTTCAAAAAATGAAAAAGCAACTATGAAATGGGCTCAATTGGATTCAGTAAAGAAAGCCCATATGTCGAGACTGCTCCAGCACGAGATGTTCATCATTCAGGCTTGAATCCAGTAGGCTTCATAGTGACTCAATGAAGGTTACTCATCATCTGCCAAAAAATCTCACCGCGATTCAAGAGACAAAACACAAAAGATCTCATTATCAGAAACATTAAGAAAACAGAGATGAAGTTAGAATGCCCAGTTTAGTTCTTAACTTGCAGAACCTCTCCTCTATCAATGGTTTGGTGAATATATCAGCTAGCTGACCCTCAGAATTAACAAACTGAATATCTAAATTTCCATTTTGCACATGTTCTCTTATAGAATGAAAACGAACTTCAATGTGCTTTGTTCTAGAGTGCAAAACAGGGTTTTTGGAAATATTGATATCACTCATGTTGTCACAAAATAATGGAATATTTGAGACATTCAATTTATAGTCAGCTAGTTGAGTTTTCAGCCATAATAATTGAGAACAACAAGAGGAGGTTGCAATATACTCAGCTTCTGCTGTTGACAGTGCTACCGTAGCTTGCTTTTTGCTAGACCAAACAATGAGAGATTTCCCAAGAAAGCAGCACATGCCACTTGTGCTTCTTCTATCAGTCCTATCCCCAGCAAAATCTGCATCACAGAAACCCACTAATTGAAAAGAATCAGTCTTAGGAAACCATAACCCATAATTAGTGGTACCAAGTACATATCGGATAATCCTCTTGACAGCAGAGAGATGTGACTCCTTAGGCTTTGATTGAAACCTTGAGCAGACTCCAACACTTTGGATGATATCAGGCCTTAAGGAGGTTAGATACATTAGGGATCCAATCATCCCTCTGTAACGTGTCTCATCAACATCTCTACCATGTTCATCCTTATCAAGCTTGATGTTAGGATGCATGGGGGTTCCCATAGGTTTAGCACAGTCCAGCCCAAACTTCTTGACAAGTTCTTTTGCATATTTTTCTTGATGGATGAATATGCCTTCTGCAGTTTGCTTGATTTGCAAGCCTAGGAAGAAATTGAGTTCTCCCATCATGCTCATATCAAATTCATTGGTCATAAGCTTAGCAAAATCTGCACACAAATCCTCATTAGCCGAACCAAATATAATATCATCAACATAAACTTGCACAAGAATAAAATGATCATGATAGTTCCTAATAAATAAAGTGGTGTCAGTGGCTCCTCTTTGAAAATTATTTTTCAACAAAAATGAGCTAAGCCTCTCATACCAAGCTCTAGGAGCTTGTCTCAAACCATATAAGGCCTTAGCTAGTTTGAAAACATGATTAGGAAAAGATTTGTTTTCAAACCCAGGTGGTTGAGCCACATAAACCTCTCTATCTATTATGCCATTGAGAAAAGCACACTTTACGTCCATTTGGAACAACTTGAAGCCACAATGAGCAGCATATGCAAGGAGCAATCTGATGGCTTTCATTCGAGCTACAGGTGCAAAGGATTCATCGAAATCAATCCCTTCCTCTTGATCATATCCTTGAGCAACCAATCTAGCTTTGTTTCGGACTATAGATCCATCTTCACCCAGTTTGTTTCTGAAAATCCACTTAGTGCCAGTGACTTTCTTTCCATTTGGATAAGGCACTAATGACCAGACCTAGTTCTTCTCAAATTGCAGCAATTCTTCCTTCATAGCTAGCACGCATGAAGGATCAGCAAGAGCTTCTTGGATGTTTTGTGGTTCAATCTTTGATAAGAGAGCAAGGTTGGTGGATTCGGCTCTTTTCAAAGATGAACGGGTAGTCCTGCCAGTGGATGGATTTCCTATTATGAACTCTTCAGGATAGTTTTTCAGAAACTCCATTCTCTTGGTCTTTTTGACTGGTGTGAGAATACACGTTCCTCTTGATCAACAATGGCCTCTGCATCATTATTTTCTGCAACAACAGGAGATAATTCCAAATTGTCTCCTGCAGAATTGGAATTTTCGTTGCTAGTAGGTGCAGCTTCCTGAGACCTTGAATTTTGTTGAACTGGCTCATCATTCTTGGGTAGTTCAGCTTCGAAACCTGGACTGTCATCTAAGCAAACACTAGGAATAATGTTAGTCTCACAGAAAGTGACATGCATGATTTCCTCAACAGTTTTGGAGTTCTTGTTATAAACTCTATAGGCCTTGCTATTTGTGGAGTAACCAATAAAAATCCCTTCATGTGTTTTAGGATCAAATTTTTCTAAATTTTCTTTGACATTCAGAATGAAACACTTACAGCCAAACACATGAAAATAACTAAGATTGGGAGGATGCCCTTTCCAAAGTTCATATGGGGTTTTCTTCAAAAACTTCCTAATGATGGTTCTATTTAGAACATAGCAAGCTGTATTCACAGCTTCAGCCCACAAGAACTTGGGAATTTCATATTCACATAACATAGCTCTAGCCATTTCTTGTAAACTTCTATTTCTTCTTTCCACAACACCATTTTGTTGAGGTGTTCTTGGACAAGAGAAGTTATGTGATATGCCTTGTTCATCACAAAAAGATTCAAAGTATTGATTTTCAAATTCTTTACCATGATCACTTCTTATTGAAATAATTTTTGAACCTTTTTCATTTTGAATCTTTTTGCTGAATTTTTCAAAAACAGAAAAGGACTCATGTTTATTAGCAAGAAAGAACACCCAGCCAGATCTAGTATAGTCATCCACAATTACCATGCCATAACTCTTTCCTCCAAGACTTTGAGTCCTAGTTGGTCCAAACAGATCAAGATGTAACAACTCCAATGGTTTCTTAGTAGAGACATCTTCCTTGGGTTTGAAAGAGGTTTTAATTTGTTTGCCCATTTGACAAGCATCACAAGTGATATCCTTGTCAAATTTTATATTAGGAAGACCTCTAACTAAGCTTCTCTTTACAAGCTTAGAGATTTGGAACATGCTAGCATGTCCTAACCTCTTATGCTACATCCATTTTTCAGATTCCATTGAAGAGAAACAAGTTACATTTTGAACTTTTAGATCATCTAGAGTGATACCATAAACATTGTCACTTCTTTTGGCAACAAATAAAACAGCCCCTGTTTTCTCATTTATGACTCTACAATCAGATTTCCTAAAGGTTACAGCATACCCAAGGTCACACAATTGACTTATGCTCAATAGATTATGCTTTAACCCATCAACTAAGAAGACACTATCAATACAAGTTGAAAAATCTTTGCCAACCTTACCAATGGCAATTATTTTACCTTTACCATTATCTCCAAAAGTGACAAATCCTCCATTATACTTGTTGAGTTTAATGAAGAAAGTATCCCTTCCGGTCATATGCCTTGAACATCCACTATCATTGCACGAAGATTCTCATTCTCTCTTTCCAGTAAGAGTAGTTGCTGCCATTGAAGTAGGGAGGTCTGTTGTTGGACTGCCCTTCAGTGAGAGTGAAAGCCACGATGTTGGGATTCATGTTGTTGGCCATGGATCTTTACTCCAAGCTGTGAAGCTTGCCTTCTTGAGACCTTGCTCTGGATACCAATTGATGGTTCTAGTTGAACTTGAGAAGGGGGGGTTGAATCAAGTTGGCTTAAAACTTAAAGTTTCAAATTCTGTTTTTGCTGTTGCTCGAGTTGCAGGAGATTATTTAAAATAGTCTCATATGCAGAAAATTATAAGTGCAGAGAAGAGGAGAAAGAAGCCAGCATGTATCCTGGTTCGGATTCTTTGTGCCATGAATCCTACATCCAGTCTCCACCACAAATCATGGTGGAATTTTCACTATAATTCTCAGGTTATATACACCAATACTATTGAATTACTCCCTAATTCAACTAGTATCTACCCCTAAGCTTTCTTCACCAAAGCTTAGCAACTCCAAAGTGCTATCCCAACTTGGAAGGAGAATCTACACAGATTCAATTCTCACCAAGTGCTAACCCAACTTGGCAAGGGGAACTAATCCTAGTTCATAAACCCAAATTACATCAGAAAAACAAACAGTGGCTATTTTTGCATCACTCTTGCCTTTTCTCTCTTGGCTTTTGAACCTCACATAATTGCCTTTTTCTCAAAACAGAAAATAACGCAAGACAGCCATAACAATAAATCAGAATTAAGCTTGAGTAGAAGAAAGAGATTTCAGCTCTGTGTTAGAGAAGGTGCTCTGAATGTGTGTGCTCTCTTTCTTAACTTGAAATGATGGAATGAGTCTTCTTATATATCTTCAGCTTGCTTAGAATTTCTGCCTCTTCCATTTCCTTGTGCCAGCTGCTCGTTGGAGCTGTCCTTGATGGCATGCAGTCCTTTCTTCATCTTGCTTCACCACCTCTGCAGCTGGAGTAGCTCGACCACTACCTCTGCTGTCCTTGGTGTTTCTTTCTTCCTTGGCATGCTCTTCTTTTGCATCCTGCTCCATGATCTCTGCCATACGAGGAGCTTCACCCACTTCCTCTGTTGCTTGGCAATTTTGTGTTTTGCTTTTCCTTTGCTGAAATTTGCTTTACTGTTTGTCCTTGGAGAGGTGAGAGTCCTTGTGTCTTGTTGCTTTGCTAGAGCCCCAGCTGTCCTTGATGTTGACAGATGTCCTTGTCTTTCTTTTCCTTTTGCCAAATGCATAACCTTTTATTCTTTGCTAAACGGTGCAATGAGCTTTGGCTCTTTTACAATGCTGAAGCACTAGCTGGTCTTGGACTGAAGTAGTGTGGACTTGGTCATATGGGCCTGCCACAATAAAGCACACATTAAACAATATTGGGCTTTCAATCCAAAATAATGTTTGTCATCATAACTTAACCCAAAATCAAACTAGGCTCAACAATCTCCCCCTTGATGACAAACATGATAAAATAGGGAATTTAAAGAGAAATTTAAATGAGTTAAGAACACTTCCCTTTGATGACATTCGGATTGTGAGTTGCTCCCCCTGAATGCTAGCATTACTCCCCCTTGATCATGGCTTTCATTTATATAATTTCGATACTATCTTTTGATTTTTTAATATGCAATTTACTTTTTAGATTCGTTCAATTAAATAAGATTGTAATATATATTTATTCAAATCTAACGCGAATAATACTACTCCTAAAAAATAAGAATAACAATTAAATGCAGTCAATGCTCCTTAGTTATTCTATATTAATTTTTTTATACTTGATTGTTGTTATTTTAATGTAACTTTAGAATAGACAAACCGATGCTTATTCGAATTTGTATAGAATAACACTTTAAAGTAATTGGGATTCGATGCTAATTAAAACTTGTATATAAATCGTTGTTGTTCTAATGTAGGTCTAGAATAGCTAGATAAATTGATACTAATTGAAATTTGATCATAATTGGAATACTTGATTGTTATTGTTGTTGAGTAATGTTAGATAATCAATAATTTTTTTGAACAAATCTTAATATTAGAATAACAATTCACACATGTAGCTAGTAAAATGAACATCCAATATATCTATTATTCATATTGTTTAGTATTTTTATTGTCTACCTATACTTTTTCTTGCTGCAAAGTAGGTTTAATACTTGATTATCAGCGCCATTGATAGTTTACTTTATTTAATAAATAAACTAAGGTGTAAACTCATGTAAAGTTATTTTTACGTGAAGTTGTTAGTTTAGACCATTAAATAACAATTTATTCAAACGTATTAAATCATCTAACAATTTTTAATTAAAGAAAAATATAGGTAACCAACAACATTTTTAAACAATGTGAATTAATAGGATTAAAAGAGTAAATTAATCTTAAATTTAATGAGTAGTATTAAATTAGGGTGTAATGTATTTGTATTATTGATTGACGGTTATTCATGTTGTTTAAGATAGTCATTATTTATCTAACACTCCTCTTTAATTAATAACTTTATGATAACTGCACTTAAATTTTCACCGTGAACTAATTAATAGGGTCGTAAAGCTGGAATGTTGCCCGGAGGAAAATACACACAACTAACAACTATTCCTGCATTTTTGTTGTCGCACATGACTCTAGCACAGCCAACATGAGTAGTGGTCTTCCAAACAACCTGAGTATAACCACGACATTCACCACCAACACAAGAGTTGGATGTGTGGTTATAATTTTTCTTCTGTGCCACCCACGTCCTCACAGCATCGATTCCACTGAAGTTTTTGGATCCCAATTCGCGTGCAATGTTGTGACCCATGCTAACATAACGCGCCACGGGCACTTCCTTCGAGCAAAAAACTACTATGTGTTGATGCAAGAACTCGTAAGCTTCCATTTCTAGCATTGGCTCCCACTTCAATGGCCCAACCCCAACACTTGCACGTGCATTGTTGTGAATTTCAAGATAGTCTCGTGGAAGATTTTGTGCTAATAAACTCAACGGAGCTACACTTAAAAGCTTTAATAACACCACCAAAATTTTTAGTAGTCTTTTCATCTTTGTTTTGTTTTCTGTTGTTTATTTGCAAAAGGTAGAGGTAAGTGTTGTGTTGGATTATTGTTTTAACAAGGCTCGTAGTTT
>NC_029792.2:125325967-125326358 GCF_000816755.2 Arachis ipaensis | reverse complement strand
GTGAGTTTTAATTATTTTTTTAATATTTAAGAGAAAAAGATAAATAGATTTTTGATTTTTTGATTCGTAGACATTTAAATCATCGAAGATTTAAAAATATATTTAAATTCTTGACATTTTTAAAAAAATTGGACATATCGATCCTTCATATTCATTGAGTCTGTCAAACTTAATAGAAAAATCAAACGTGACTTCTGTTGTACTGACTTGGTTGATACAAATGCACACGTGAAAAAATTTTTAAAATTGGACAAATTAAACTCAAGAATCGATGTGTCCAAATTTTAAATAGATCAGGAACTTAACTATATTTTTAAATCTTCAGAGATTTAAATGTTTGCGGATCAAAAAATTAAGATGAATTTGTTATTTTAAATGCATATTGTTTTGA
>NC_029792.2:125319095-125325959 GCF_000816755.2 Arachis ipaensis | reverse complement strand
TTTTAGAAAAATAATAATACATTCCCAAATTGATAATGGTGCTCTCTCTTAATTATACTTTTTTTTTTGTCTTCCAAAACTATCTACAATCTTCATGGATATAACAAAAAATATGAAAATGTATGTTTATATATAGAGTTAATTACCAATTATGTTCTCGAAATTGTAAAACACTAACAATAATAACCCTAATATTTGTTAAAGATAATTATACCCTTGAAAATTTTAAAAATGCAACAAATCTGCCCAACCGTGAAGTGAGTCCTTCTCCGTTAAACGGAGCTTGGTGATGTGGCAGACGGAATTCTAACGTGGCATCCTCATAAGGCGTTCTGTCCCGTTTTTCCTTTATATGGAATGTGAGAGAATGTTTTTCCCAATTCATGACAAACATAAACCCTAATTACTATCATGCATGGTGGAAGCAGAGGCATGTCCAATAACAATCGAAGGACACAGTCAGTGAAAAATAGTAACTCTGAAGGGCTCGACGAACACGGGAGCAAGCCATATGACGGGACATGCTTCTGCCGTCTTTAGGTGGTGGTGTTGAAGTCGAAGACGAGGAGAAATCAAGGGAGATGGTTTTTCAGGTGTCCTCTGTGGAAGGTATGTATGAATTTTCTGTTGAATCTGTCCCCATTCCCTATTGAGAGTTGAGCTTGATGAATGGATTTTGTGCTGGGCAGACGAAGAACACTGGGTGTCGTTATTTTCAGTGAATGGACGAAACCAATGAGGAATCTGTTGAGCTGGAGGAAATCTTGAAGAATGGAACACTAGTATGCAATGAATGTGGAGTCTTGAAAGGGAGATTTACCAGTCTTGAGACAGAGACCATACACAGAGATGAAAAGATGATGAGGGAGCACATGAAGATAGTTGAATTGTTTCTATGCATCATTATGTGTGGAATTGTATTGAGTTTGATTTTGAGTGTGATTTGTTTGGTTAGATAGGAGAAGGGATGCATGCAGGACAATGTATAATAATGGATGTTATGTGTTATTGTTTTGTGGAATTTATGTTGACATTGTTGTAGCTATTTTTGTTGCTTGTTAATGAATTAGATCTGTGTGTTACACTCAATTGAATACTGACAATAACATGAATGGAGTGAATACAAATAAGTAAAAAAGGGCAACTCAGATATGCTAACTAATTTGAGATGGGTTTAAGAAATGAAACACTACCAAAGGAACACGAATAATACCAAAATATTTGATCTGCATAACATTTAGCATTAACACATATTGTTCCAACCAAAATATTTGGTCTGCATAACATTTAGCCTTAACACATATTATTCCAACCAAAATACTGAATACTCGCTAATTAGTCTTAATATCAGACACCAAAAGACTTAAATTGTGCAGGAAAGGCCAACAACCATCAATGCTAATATCAACATATAACTCAAAAAGTAGAAAAGTATTGCAACTAAACTTCAACTTATAACCCAAAAGAAGAACTAATCACAGATCCAAGTCTCCTTCAACCAGACTGATTTGGCATGAACTTAGAGAACCTAGAAGTTGTTGCTTTACTAGCTCCATTCATGGTTTCATTTGACACCACGGAAGTCCTTGTGGTGTTTGCAACTCTTAAACCAGGGACAACAGTTGAAGTAGGTCCAACGGACCGTATTTGTGGGGGCCTAAATGGTGGGTTGGGCCTTGGAGTGGCTGTTGGACTTGGAGCTGTGGGCCTTGTAGTGGCTGCTGAACTTGGAGCTGTGGGCCTTGGAGTGGCTGCTGGACTTGGAGCTGATGAGGGCCTCATAATAGGCATCTTTACCCTGATTCCTTCCCTGCTAGAAGAAGCAGCAGCGGCAGCAGCAGTATTGGAGGGAGTTTTAGGAGTTGATGTAGGACCTTTGCTAGATCTGGTTGCTCTCCTCCCAAGGTTGGTCCTAAGAGCTCTCCTTCCAGCAGACTGACTTGTTGAACCGGATATGTTGAGATTGGCCTACAAAAAAAATAACTCTAAGTTCCACTTGTCTAGTATTTTCATCCTAGGCTCTACAATTCATTAACAATACAATTGTGAATAATTGCATGTTTTAAGCTACAAAAATATACAACACATATACTAACCTGGTTGTTCGTCACCATTGTTCTGTGCATCAGGTTGCGCTCTACCAGACTGTTGGGGCCTTCCATGTTTCTTCCTGCGCTTTCTTCCCCAGCCTTTAGCTTCCTGACGCTGAGATTGCCCCTCTTCGCCTTCAACGTGTGTCTCATGGTTATTTCCTAAATTAGGTTCCTCATTTTCAACAGTTGCAGCCTCAGTTTCAATGGGTACGTTATTAGTACCTACGTCACCTTTCTCCGATTGATCATTCCCCCTTTTACTCAACACTGATTCACTCTCCTGTTGTTGTTGCTCCTCGTACTGTGGGGGATCATCTTGATGAGTTCTCCTGAATTTTTGAAATAGCTCTATCAACTACTATATCATCTGGTCCTCCATGTTCATCATGCTGTGGGAGATCCTGGTCATGATTTTGCTGGTCTTCTGAAGGAGGTCCCTCAACTTCATCAACTAACTCTGGATCGGCGTCAACAGGATGCTCAAAATACAAGTGGACCCTGTTTTTATTCTTCAGTGTAGCATCACCCATAGCTCGTTAGCTAAATCCATCCCCGACTCCAACCAATACACTTCATTATACCTAGTATAACCTAAATCCAGAAACAAACCCTCAACAAAGAACAGATTACATGTATCAACATGTACCCTGTCGATGACACTCACTAAATCATCGTTATACCTCACCACACCATCCGCATCCTTCTCTAACCAACCCCGATGGTGATATACAAACGTGATATGAGTTGCCATCTAACAAAAAATATCAAATAAGTAACAATCAGATAAATCAACACATCAAGACAACTATCAAAAAAAATTTTCACTTCATCACCAACAATATGCAAACCCCAACGAACTGATAACAAGAAGAACGAAAACAATGAATGCTTACCGAAACCTTCGTTGTTCAATGGAGATTTCTTCACCTACTATCAATGCCAAACGTGAGATTGCATGTGATGTTAACAATTTCAAGACGCGAATGCAAAGACACACGAGACGAAGAGAAACATAGACCAACACTAAGAAACTCTTCAGTTTCCCGCGTCCAAAATGGTCATAGTTAAATGGAGTGTTTCATTTAAGGTTAGCCTGGTCATTTACTAGGAATTGGACAATTAGGGTTTCATGAATTAGGGATAAACCTGAAACGGGACGGAAGGCCTTATGAGGATGCCACGTTGGAATCCCGTCTGCCACATCACCAAGCTCCGTTTAACGGAGAAGGGCTCACTTCACGGTTGGGCAGATTTGTTGCGTTTTTAGAATTTTTAAGGATATAATTGTCTTTAACAAATATGAAGGTTATTATTGTCAGCGTTTTACAATTTCGGAGACATAATTGGTAATTTACTCTTATATATATGACAAATAAGAATTAGGGATAATTTTGGAAGAAGATAAAAAAAAAAGATATAATTAAAAAAAGTGTGTTATCAATTTGGGAGTGATATTATTATTTTTTTAAACTTTTTTGTTGAGCCGAAAATAGTTAGAATAGAAATAATTGGACCAATTAATCAATTGATCTTTTGAAAAATAAAATAAAATCTAATCAAATAGTTAATACTGATTAAGGATATTTTTGTGATCAATTATTTTATTTTGTTTTCTTTTAAAAAATTTGTTGGTTTAATTATTTTTGGTTCAATCATTTTCTTTTTAACATAAAAACCGATAAAATTGTTGCATATGCTATATTCTCATTGTTTGACCATAATACTTTATCTAACAGCATTTGGCCTCCATTTTATTTAGAATTTTTCCTCCATCAAAAATGTCCTTTTGGTTCTTCCAAAACTTGGAGTAAAAAAGGTTTGTGAACGGCCAAAACAAAATATTAATGTTTTTGCAATACTTTTGAAAAGTTCTTTTTGCAATATTATTTTATCATAAGGAATTGCGCAAAATCAATTAATATTAATATATGATGTCTTTTTTTTTTCTTCTTTAAAAATTAAAATTAAAAAAAAACTTATTAACACATCTTATGATACCGTGTCATCAAAGCCGCAAACACTAAAAAAGGTAAAAACTTACTTTTTTTTTTGACAAATTCTTTGATATTTTTGAGTTTGGTGTTGAATTTGTTGAATTTATCTTTTAAATAAACATTAAATATTCAAAAATTAAAAACAACTAAAACATTCCCCTAAACAACTCCTTTACTAATAATATTGATAAACACTAAATACATTAAAAACAACAACAATACACCATAAAAAGTCTACATACAATATAATGTAGTTACAAAATATGAAAATAAACATAAAAAATAAATTTATTAACATTTTAAATTTTTACAAATACAACAACAACAACAAAGTCTTGTCCCACTAAGTGGGGTCGGTTACATGAATCAAACAACGCTATTGTGCTCTGTCATGTATCATGTCTACAGAGAGACCGTTTACATGTAGATCTCGTTTGACCACCTCATGAATGTTCTTCTTAGGTCTTCCTCTGCCTTTCGCCCCTTGTCTATCTTCCATCTCATCCACTCTCCTGACTGGATGTTCTATCGGTCTTCTTCTCACATGTCCAAACCACCTGAGACGCAATTCAACCATCTTTTCCATAATGGGTGCTACTCCAACTCTCTCCCTTATATATTCATTCTTTATTTTATCCAATCGCGTATGATCACTCATCCATCTCAACATCTTCATCTCTGCCACACTCAGCTTATGTTCATGCTCCCCTTTAGCCGCCCAACACTCCGTACCATAAAGCATAGACGGTCTTATAGCGGTGCGATAGAATTTACCTTTGAGTTTTAAAGGCATTTTTTTGTCGCATATAAAACCAGATGCACTCCGCCATTTTGATCAACCTGCTTGGATCCTATGATTTACATCATGTTCAATCTCTCCATTATCTTGTATGATGCACCCAAGATATTTAAAACTTTTAACTTTTCGTAAGATGTTTTCTCCAATCTTCACCTCTATATTTGGTTTTCCCTTCTCAGACTGAATTTATATTCCATATATTCCGTCTTGCTACGGCTAATGTGCAGACCATACCCTTCTAGAGCTTCTCTCCATAACTCCAACTTCTTATTTAGATCTTCCATTGACTCTCCCATAAGGACGATATCATTGGCAAAAAGCATGCACCATGGCACAGGCTCTTGGATGTGCTCTGTGAGTACTTCCAAGACTAATGTGAAAATGTATGGACTTAAAGATGATTCCTGGTGTAATCCTATACCAATAAAAAATTTCTCTGTCACATCACCTTGAGTCTTCACACTAGTTGTGGCCTCATCATACATGTCTTTAATTGCACGAATATATGCGATCCTTACTCTCTTCTTTTCTAAAACCTTCCATAAGACCTCCTTTGGTACCCTATCATACGCTTTTTCCAAATCAATAAACACCATATGTAGATCCCTTTTATTACTACGATACCTCTCCATCATCCTTCTTAATAGGTATATCGCTTTAGTGGTAGATCTCCCTGGCATAAATCCAAATTGATTCTCTGTTACTTGTATCTCTTTTCTCAACCTCCGTTCCATCACCCTTTCCCATAACTTCATGGTATGACTCATAAACTTGATCCCTCTATAGTTTTTGCAACTTTGTATATCCCCCTTATTCTTGTAGATAGGTACCAAGGTGCTCTTTCTCCACTCATCAGGCATCTTCTTTGACCTTAAAATCTCATTAAAAAGCTTGGTTAACCAGTTGATGCATTTTTCTCCAAGACCCTTCCAAACCTCAATCGGGATATTATCAGGTCCTACTGCCCTGCCATTCTTCATCTGCTTTAGAGCCTCTTTTACCTCGAAGTCTCGAATCCTTCAATAGTAGTCAAAGTTTTGATCTTCTTCCCTTGTGCATAACCGACCAAGGCACGGAAGAGTCTTCTGTCCCTCATTAAATAACTCGTAGAAGTAGCTCTTCCACCTTTCATTAATCTTCTCCTCTTGAGCCAACACCTCTCCATCTTTATTCTTTATGCACTTAACCTGATCCAAATCTCTCGTTCTTCTTTCACGGCTCTTTGCGATTCTATGTATACATTTTTCTCCTTCTTTCGTGTCCAAAGACTGGTAGAGACCTTCATATGCTCTTTTTTTGCTTCACTTACAGCCACTTTAAAAATAAAAATGATAATTTAATATGAAAAAAATAAAAGAATGGTAACTGTTTTAAAACAATGACAATTTAATAAATAATTCTTAAAACAATGACAGATAGATAAAAAAAATTTATTATTCAAAATTCAATTAGTACCGTATTCATATATTTATTGGGTTAATTTTTCATTAACACGTAGGGATGACAATAAAACAGGGTCGAACCCATGTATTACCCAATTATTATCCATAAGTATATACTATAGGAAAAATTTTAAATATACCAGGAACACTGGTGTTTTAGTTGTTTTAACCATTAATTTTAATTAATATATATTATATATATTTTTTATAATTCAGATCAATAGTTAAAACAACTGAAACACCGGTACTTCTGGTATACTTAAAACTCTTCCTATATTATATACTTGTCCGTACCTATTCTATCCTGTGTCGCCCCAAAATCCGATTGGAATTTAGGATTTTAATAAAAGTTGGCATCTTCTAGAGTTTGAACCCTGGACATTCAAAGAGAGTAACATCCTCTATCAAATATTTTGTTTTACTAATGAGATTTGTTTTTAATGTATATATCAAAGTTAAAAATCCGGTAAAAAATGTAAAGGGAGATTCATAATCCGCTTCTTCTGCAAATAATGAGATACACTTAACCATTCTGT
>NC_029792.2:125315529-125318966 GCF_000816755.2 Arachis ipaensis | reverse complement strand
TTGTTTTTGATTATAAAAAATACTTTTATTTTTTTTAATTTATTAGAAAAATTCTCTCTTCAGAAAAAAAGAGAGAACGACGGAGTCATTTTTTTCTATTTGTCTTTTTTGTGCAAATTAAAAGGGGATAATTAAAAAAAATTAACGGATTATTCGTTCTCGATAATCATTTATTTAATCAGTGGATAGGAACATACTTTAGATCAGAATTGGAGGAGAACTGCCTTCTCTTTTCTACCAACTTTAAGTCCCAATTAGTATTCTTTATTTAGATTATGTGAAAATATTTCTTTTGACAATTTACATCATCCGTGTTACTAATCCCTTGTGTACACTTTTTGTTTGCTATTAGTGTTTATATTATTTAATCGATATGCTTACAAATAATATAATATCATCATGACAATAAATAGATTATATAATGTTATCATAATAAAAACGAGCAATATACACTACAACAAAACAATATTTTTGCAATGGTTTTTTTAATGTTTGGCGACAATTTTTACCGTCATTAAATATTTTTAGCAACAGTCAAAAGAAGCATCACGAATTTGAGCATCGTCAACTGATATAATGACAATTTTAAATTATAAAATTATTACTAATTTGTAACACTTGTCTAGTTTTTTTGTGCTATATTTTGCAACGGTTTAAAATCGTCGTTAAATTATTAAATCTTGTGACGGTCTTTTCTAGAATTTTTGATTATTTTAAACTGTTACAATATTTTTAGCGATAATATGAAACTATCACTAAATTACTAGTTTCTATGACTATTTTTTTATATTTAGTAACTATTTTAAACCGTCTTAATATATTTAATAATGGTTTAAAACCGTGACCAAATTATTAATTTTTGTTACTTTTTCTTATATTTAGTAACTGTTTTAAGCCATTATAATTTTTTCCAACATCAAAATTTTTATGTATATAAACACTACAACATCAAAAATTTTCTTCTCAATAAAACTTTCTACATCAAAATATCTATACAATTATAGATCTAACTCATTATTCATTTGATTCATAATTTATGTATTTATAAAAAGTAAATACTACCATACACAATACAAGTATTACATCTATAACATAATTTATATATCTAAATGCTAAACAAATATAAGATATTTGGTTCTTAATGGTCCATTAATAGTAACAGATTGCATAAATTCTCTTATACAAGATAAGAATCCAATCACTTGAAAAACACGAATACCAAAGCTCATATTTTGAACATAGTTTAAATGCTTTTTAATTTACAAGTTTTTCTAGATAACATTAAATAGAATCAAAATTAGACAAACATTAATAGATAAACTTTAGCAAACATATTTTAGAATTTTCATCCCAACTAAAATATTACGTGACACATGGATTTTGCTTTTCTGGGACACATGATGTCCAAAGAATATATAAAATAGAATAGTAATAGAGAATTTTAATTAATTCTCCTAATTTTTTTAATATTTAAATAAGTATAATTTTAAATATATTTTTTCTGAAAATATCAAAAAATAAAAAATTAAAACCTTTTAAGAATTAAAAATATGAGATTCTCAATTTTTTTCTATATAGTAACTAGTGGTATTTATTTATTTATTTTTATTTACAAGAAAGTTGTCCTTTGATGCACTTGAACAAGAATGCAGTATAATAAGTCTATTAATTATTGGAGCGGCCGAATAATTACGTAAGAACAATGATGACAATAATAAAAAAAATCTTATTTAATTTAATATTTATAATTTTATGTACAAGTGACATTTATAATTATTTATTGATAATGTTTGATATTATTTAATTATTCCAACCGTAATTAATAAATTTAAAATATTATAAACAACAATAAAAAATATAAAATAAGACAAAGTATTTTAGATTAATTTTTAATTATCTCTTAAATATTATTTTTTTAATATTCAAAATGGTGGTGGATGCTCTGATGATGATAAAGTTCAGAACATGATAGGTGGCACCATTTATTTCATTATATTAGTGAAGGTTGATTTTTATTTTTGTTTAACTGAAATTATTAAAATGAAAATAATTAGACCAGCTACTAAAGCCATTAGTATTTTAAAAATTAAATTAAATCAAATAATTAATATTGATTAAGGATAATTTTTATTAATTATTTTTCTTATAAAAGAATTGTTGGTTTAATTGGTTAAATTGTTTTTGGTTCAATCATTTTCTTTTAAACAAAAAGAAATTAAGTAAATGATAAAATTGTGCCAGATATTATACGTTCATTGTTTGACCATTATAATTCATCTAATAGTATTTTACCCCCACTTTATTTGAGAATTTTTCTCCATAAAAGATGTCCTTTGGTTTTTCCAAAACTTGGGGTCAAAAAGATGTGTGACGAACGACCATCACAAAATATAATAGTGATGTTTTTGCAATAATTTTTAAGGGTTTCTTTGCAATATTATTTTATAAGATGGGACGATTGCGCAAAATCAATTGAATTAATTAATAAGAAAAAGTATAGGGTATCAATATATTATCTGCCAACTTATTGTCAATAATAATTAATTATTATATTTTAAACACATGTATAAAGAGACACATTCAAAAAATACATCTATAAAGACACTTCTATTAGACACAGCCATAAAAAAGACATTTTAATTAGACATATCCACAAAGACACTTTCATTAAACACAATCATAAACAAGAATGAGAAGAAATTGGCAAAAATATTGTTGGCAAAGTAACGAGATTCAACAAACTCTTAATTTAGTAGAAGACTTGTAATTACTCATTTTTATTTAGTAACAATAAATATCATAGTAGAGTTTAATCTGATAATTAATAATTAATAAATAAAGAAATTAATAGGGATGAATGGCTGGAATGTTCCCGGGAGGATCATAAACACAAGTAATAAGAATGCCTGCATCATTGTGACATATGACTCTACCACAACCTACATGAGTAGTGGTCTTCCAAACAACCTGTTTATAGGCACGACAGTCACCACCAACACAAGAGTTGGTTTTGTAGTTGTAATGTTTCTTCTGTTCCACCCACGTTCTCACAGCGTCGACTCCACTGAAGTTTAGGGATCCCAATTTGCGTGCATTGTTCTGACCCACGCTAAAATGCGCCCCGGGTCCTGCCTTCAAGCAATCTCCCTTGTGTTCAAACAAGAAATCTTGAGCTTCTATTTCTAGGACCTTGTCCCACTCCATCTTCACATCAACTCCAACACTTGCACGTGCTTTATTATGAATTTCAAGATAGTCGTTTGGATGATTTTGTGCCAGTAAACCCAACGGAGTTATACTCAAAAACTTTATTAGCATCACCAAAATTTTTGTTATTCTTTTCATCTTTGTTTTGTTTTATATATTGATGAAGGGTTAAGTGTTGGATTATTGTTTTATGAGGGCTAGTGCATCGTGGATATATATATATAGTAGAA
>NC_029792.2:125311903-125315409 GCF_000816755.2 Arachis ipaensis | reverse complement strand
TAAATTTTTTATTTAACAATTAAAAATAATTGCAAATATGAGGTAAGATGTTCAATATTGTTTCTTTATATAGTGAACCAGTGGCACTTATTTTTTTAATTATTTATATGAAAGTTGTCATTTGATGCACTTGAATATACGAGGAATGCAATAACAATTCTGTTAATTATTGCAACAGTCAAATGATTAAGTGAAAATCAATGTCCCTTTTTCTTTTATATATTCATAAAAGGTGGCCTGGATTGTCTAATGAGGAAGTCCAGAATAATACGCAATAATCTTAAAATTTAAAAATATCATGTATAGAGATAAGAATAAATTTAATTATTTATTAATAGACAAAGGGTTAAAAAATTTTAGAATTATGTTATGTGTACATTAAAATCAGCCACTAAAGTCAGTCACTAATATAAAATATATGTTGAAGTATAAATACACATTGAAAATAAATTAAACCACACATATATTTATACACAAATATATTAGTAGCTGATTTTGGTGTACAAATATCATTTTTGTAAATGTTAATATGGACAAAATATGTAAATTTTTGCTGGAAATAAAGTTTTTTGGTGTGTATACAAGTGGGTGGACGTTGCAGATATAGCAGGTGCAACACGCAGGTCACATGCTGACTTAGCACGCATGGAGCGTAATGGACACGTGTCCAAATTAGAAGCAACACACATCATGCGTGTTGTTCACGTGGCGGCTATCCAAGCAACACGCACCCTGTGTGTCGGACACATGTTAGGCATGCAAGCAACACGCACTCTGCCTGTTGTATATGTGTCAAATGTTGGTTGGATGACATTGCAACACATAACCTGCGAGATGAGTCATTTGTCTATAAAATTCGAAACTCGTTACCATTTTACTTTATTGCAAGAAAGGTGTTTTATTGCACTGTTGGTGTGATGGAAGGCACTACAAATATAGTGGTTTACCACAATAATGAGATTATATGAAATACATATGAGGAGATGAGTTTTGCGTGTGAGAATACATTTTCGTTTGTAGTTTCGTGCACTATAACGTTTCGCGAAACTACAGTACGGGCTCTGTCAGAACATAGAGATTGATATTTTAAAGAAGGTGAACAACATTCTCTACAGGAGTCTGGTTGTCGTATTTGGTGGCCTGATACAGTTTGAGACTATGTCAATTGTTGACGAAACAAGTATTCAATGTTTCATATTCACCAGCAAACGCAGGTGCAACACCCAAGGATTGAGTTATATGTTGAGTTTGAAAATATAGTTGCGGATGAGATTCAACATGACCCAAATGTGCAAGATGACAAAGTTGAAGCGTACCAATAAATGAACAATGATAACGATGAGGAGTTCGAAACTACATACGAAGCCGATGCCGAGGATGAGGACGACAATGGGAGAGGTGAGGTAGTCGTGAAAACTTTAGTGGTTCTACCCGCAGCAGTCAGTCAATCAATGGACGTTCCACATTTTTTGCGTAACTTGGATTTTGATGCCATGCATACATTGGAGTTTTTTGAATATGCGAATATAGGTACGTGAGGAGTGGATAATGTTTCCTTAATTTTGTTTTGACGGATCAAAGAGTGACAATTTTTTTTATAGGTGTTGCTAATCTTGAGGATGGAGAGTTCAAAATTAAAATGAAATACAATTTTAAAAAATCAGTCATCACAAAAATTCGAAATTACACTATCTTTAAAGAAGTCGATTACATTATTTATGAATCCGAACCATGGACATTTTATGCAAAATGAAAGACTTATGACCTAGGAAACAAAAGTTACTTTTGTCATCTTTAAATGACTCTTTGTGAAAGATTGAAAGTCATCACTCTCATACTTGATTTTTTTTTCTTTACTTGTGGTGGAACAAGTGGCAGCTTGCAGGCATCTAGCTGTGCATTAAAAGAAAAATGAGTAATTTTACATATAGATATAATTTTATACTATTAAAAATATTAATAATAACTAATTAATGGTTATAAATTATAAAATTTGCTAATTCCCTAACACTCTTAGTAACCTGATATTACACCATGATCCTTACCATTTAAAAAATAATTTCCGGCGAAAATCTTTATAATATTACTTGCGAAACAATTTTCAACTTGTACGTAACTTTAAGGCAAAACCAAAAAACCATAGTTGAAGCGCGAACTCATACTACAGGCAAATTGAATTAGCTAGTAGAAGACTTGTAACTCATTTTTATTTCGTAACAATAAATATCATAGTAGTCAGTAGAGTTTAATCTGATAATTAATAATTAACAAATAAAGAAATTAATTAATAGGGACGAATGGCTGGAATGTTCCCCGGAGGCTCATAAACACAAGTAATAAGAACGCCCACATCATTGTGACAAATGATTCTAGCACAACCTACATGAGTAGTGGTCTTCCAAACAACCTGTTTATAGGCACGACATTCACCACTAACACAACAGTTGGATCTGTAGGCGTAATGTTTCTTCTGTGCCACCCACGTTCTCACAGCGTCGACTCCACTGAAGTTTAGGGATCCCAATTTGCGTGCATTGTTCTGACCCACGCTAAAATGCGCCCCGGGTCCTTCCTTCAAGCAATCTCCTCTGTGTTTATACACGAAATTGCGAGCATCTACTTCTAGGTTTATCTCCCACTTTAACTCACCAACTCCAACACTTGCACGTGCATCGTTATGAATTTCAAGATAATCTTCTGGAAGATTTTGTGCCAATAAACCCATTGGAGTTATGCTAAAAAACTTTATTAGCATCACCAACATTTTTAATATTCTTTTCATCTTTGTTTTGTTTTATGATGATTCCAAAGGGTAAAGGTGAGGGTTAAGTGTTGGATTATTGTCGTGGATATATATATATATATATATATATATATAGGACGGATCCAGAAATGATATTATGGGGGCCAATAACACATATAATATTAAAAATTATGTAAAAAAATTATATAATATAAGATGTATTATAAAAATATACGGATAGAGAATATATTTTAAAATAAAAAAATGTGTATACTTTTTACTAACGAAGTGGTCGATTCTTCGTATCATAAAATTCACCAATAATAGAATGTGTCAAAATTTTGAACAATTTTCTTTTCAATATAATTAAAAGACAATTAGCAAGAAATTCATCTTTTATTTTGTTTTTAAGTTATTTTTCACAATATTCATAGTTGAAAAATATCTCTTAATTGTAGCAGTTGAAACAGAGAGAATTAATACCAAACGAATAAAAAATTAATTATATTTTAATTATTTACCATATTATTAATAAAAATATAAACTTTACTAAAATTTTATTAATTTACTTTATCTATTTCAATGTTAGAGTTGTGATTAAAGTTATCTGTTATGATATTAATATTGAAATTTACTAATGTTATGGATTGTTATTTTTATTGTGTCAAATTAAGATATTATTGTAATAGTATTAACTAATTTTAAAAGTATTTTTTTATTTTTAAGAATTCTGAATAAATTATTTTTATTTACTAAACATAAA
>NC_029792.2:125309894-125311581 GCF_000816755.2 Arachis ipaensis | reverse complement strand
TGTGAAGAGCACAATCATCTCTTCAACAAATTTTATTAAACCAAACTTTTATCTAATAGTATTTTAATTCATTTTATTCGAGAATTTTTCTCTATAAAAACGTCCTTTGGTTCTTCTAAAACATGGGGTCAAAAAGTTTTCTGAACGGCCAAAATTAAACAAAATATTGATCGATGTTTTTGCAGTGCCATTTAAAAGTTCTTTGTTTGCAATATTATTTTATAAGAAGAAATTGCGAAAAATCAATTAAAATTTGTAAATGCTGAACTTTTTTCCCCTTGAAATCGAAAGAAAACTAATTAAATGCACCTTATGATATCATGTCATCAAATTAAAGTCTCAAACACTGGAATCGTAAAAATGCATGCTTGTTAAGTTTTACTCCCCTCCCCAGCTCCCCTTCCCTTTTTAAAGACTACTACATTAGTTAGGAGAATTTTTATTTAGATAAAAAATTCCTTATTTAATAAATATTTATTTATAATCTATTATAAAGAAAACTCAAGATAGTTTCATAATCATCCTTAAATATTTGATTTTACTCTATGTTATCATGCATATAAGACTTTTTTTTTCTAAATAATATAGTCTTCTATCTTTACATTATATCATAAAATTATTTTTATTGTATTTTTATCTTTTTATAATAATTTATCTTTGTATAATATCATAACAAATTTTTTAATATTATTTATTTTTAATAGTTATAATTGAATTACAAATTTTATTTTATTCTCTCATATCAAATTTATTGCTTCCCATTCTTCATTATAAATCAGTGTTTAACCTCAATTTTTTATATTCTCTTACTCTTTATTTTTATGTAGGTTATACTATTATTTTTAATGTTAATGTTAATTTTTTTTAATAGGTATAAATTTAATTAAAATCTAATCCCTTCTCTCTTTTCATAATCATCACTCATTCTTATATTTATTATATAAATCAACATTTACTTCACACATTTTTTTATCTCCTCTTACATAATCTTATACCTCTTTCTCTTTCTACCTCTGATCTTCAATGTTGCTAATTTTTTGTATAATTAAAATTTGATTGATGACCATAGTTTTTATTTTATTTTTTTTAATTTGCTAAACATGTATACTAGGTGATTGTATCATTATATTCATTAATTTTTCTATTTTTTTGTGTAGTTGTATTTAATAATTATCTAGAGATTTTGTCGTTTATATATCACTTTTTTTTCAATAATTTATATTTTTTTAATATTATTTAAGTAATTTGATTGATTTTTATTTTATTTTTTTTAATTTGCTAAACATGTATACTAGGTGATTGTATCATTATATTCATTAATTTTTCTATTTTTTTGTGTAGTTGTATTTAATAATTATCTAGAGATTTTGTCGTTTATATATCTTATATATCACAATAATTTATATTTTTTTAATATTATTTAGTTATAATAATATTATTGAAAATACATGTAGTCATAATTCATGAAAAATAAAATAAAAAAATTGAATATCGTTTTTAATTATCAAAACATTAATAATATTTACTATATAAATCAATATTCACTTTACGGATTTTATTTTATCTCTTATAACATAATTTTATATCTCTTTCTCTTTTTTTTTCTTCATTTTTACTAATTTTTTGCACAACTAAAATTTGATTGATGACCATAATTTTTTTTTTAAATTTGCTAATGTATGTATTA
>NC_029792.2:125302983-125305839 GCF_000816755.2 Arachis ipaensis | reverse complement strand
ATATTATTTAATTATAACTTAAAAGAATAAAAAAATAATAAACAAAAAGATCTATTTAAAAAATAAAAAATAATTATATGAAGTCAAGTGAATAAATTTTAGGGTAAAAAACCCTAATAAGTCAAGGCAAGAAGTGTGTAACGTAAATACGCCAAACTGAAAATCGTTTCAGCAATAAGCCAAACGCTATCTTTATGTAATTCGAACTAGGGTGGTTCGAACTACAAACCTTAGTAAATCGAACCAGGATGGTTCGAATTAGGTGGAGAGGAACTTTGAATGTAATTCGAACTAAGCTGGTTCGAATTACCCTTGGCGTGCTCCTTCATAAATCGAACCAAGCTGGTTCGAATTAGGGGTGATTCGGCTATATAAGGAGTTCGAATCACCCTCATTCGAACTATTATTCCTTCCCCCTACCCCACCAAATCTCAGAGAAAACGACCCAGATTCTCTCCGAGGAAGACCTGAACGGAATACTCTGCTGATGGGGGACGATCCGGCACGGTTATATCGCTTGGACGGAGTCGCTCATATAGCCGGGGTCATCAACGACGAGGTTAGTACGGAAATATTTTTGATTCTAGCGGTATTTGTGACTTAGTGGTTTTGCATGTGGGTTAGATGGTGGTTTATGTTAGTGGTTTATGTAGGTGGTTTATGTGAGGGGATTTTGTTGGTGGTTTATGTTAGTGGTTTAAGTTAGCGGTTTAAGTTAGTGGTTTATGTTAGTGGTTTAGGTTGGTGGTTTAGGGTAGTGGTTTATGTTAGTAGTTTAAGTTAGTGGTTTCTGTTAGTGGTTTATGTTGGTGGTTGATGTTACCGGTTTTTGTGAGTGGTTTATGCAAGCGGTTTATGTGAGTGGTTTAGGGTAGGTGGTTTTCGTTAGTGGTTTTATGTTGGTGATTTGTTTGACTTGTTTGATGGTAGTTGTTTTACGCAAGCTATTTTATGTAAACCGGTTTAGTTAAGCTGTTTCTTGTTAGTGGATCTCGTTAAGCTGGTTTATGTTAGCGGTTTAGTTGTGCGGTCTATGGGTTTGTTTTCCAGTTGCTTATCTTTCATGTAATGTTATGCGGTTTTATTTAGCAGAATGGTTTGTTGATGATTTATCGTGTTGCTTACGGTTGTGGTTAGTTTTTAAGCTGGTTCTAACTATGCGGTTCATTTCATGCGCAGCCCCAGCGATGCATTAGGAGCATGCGGCGGCAGCAGGGCATGCGACTTGATGACAGATACGTTCCGTACTTGCAGATGGCAGGTCTATACCATCTTGCAAGGTTGAACGACCGATGGTTCCGGCTAGACCGATGCTTCCGGAGACTCAGTCGAATCAACCATGTGCACCCATTCCCAAACTCGGAACACTTGCCCACATACCGGCGGTGATCGGACTCCACCACCTTGTACTGTACCCCTCACCGGATGCTGTAAGTCTTCACACTTAACAGGGCCTCGTCTTTATCCTGGAATTGCTGACCAACCTGGAACTCTGTCAGACCAGCAGTCCCTTCCGCATCTCTAGCTCCGAATCCAACAGCGTGCCCTAAAACCCCCCTCATGCCTCATGGCGTCCAGGTCCAACGAGGAAAAATGTGGTGGATACTGCTGTGTGCCAGAGCTAGAACCACCGCCCGCCAATGCAGGACCAGTCGCTCCAACCTCGTCGCCGCTGTCATCCTCAATCGTATCCGGCTCGACGTCGTCCTCATCTGCATCACCCAAGACTCCGTCTCCGACGCCAACCGATGGAACGCCCTGTAAAGCGTTCGGCAGAATATCAAAGGATCCTACCTCGTCGCCTACGCCGTCATTCAGATCAACAGCAAAAGACGGGGAGGCGACAAGTTGGACCGCTGGCTCGTACACTGGGACGGAGGAAGAAGCCACGGCAGCCCTGAAACTGGAACCAGCTGCCGTGCCTACATTGGTGGCATTCCGGTTCGAACCCCCTGAGCTGGATACCACATCAATCAGCTTTGCCAGCAATTCTGGTGTCCTCACCTCCGGAAATTACCTCCGACAAAGAAACATGACTTGCAGGTCCTCATCACTACCAATCGTGAGACAATCATACTTCACCGTATCGTGCAGGATCGTGACTGGAATGCGATAGAAAAACTTCTTAACCCGCTTCGCACCTTCCAGGCCAAGTTTCATCAACACAGATCTAACAAGGTCATCATAGCTTGTCGTTGGATTCACGACAATACAGAGAGGATCCTTATCTGTGAACTTCACTCCGGAACGAGTTTTCCTCTTAATGGATCCTCTGTGGTGAACTAGAACAACAAAACTCTCCTCACTAGCCATCTTACTCCATCTAATGAGACCAACTCACGCTTAGAACGGTTATATAGAGGTCTCTCTCCCACTAATTCGAACCGGCCTGGTTCGAATTATGGTTTGTGTAATTCGAACCAGACCGGTTCGAATTACTAAGGCCGGACTCTCTCTATAATTCGAACCTCCTTGGTTCGAACTATGTGCACTCAAGGTTCGAACCTACCTGGTTCGATTTATGAAGAAAATTCAGGTTGTAGTTCGAACTGTCCTGGTTCGAATTACTCTCATATGCAGTTCGAACCATATCGGTTCGAATTATATATATACAAGATCCTGCGCATTATTGAAACGATTTTCAGTTTGGCTTATATACGTCAATTTGAGATGGCATTGGCTTATAATGGTTTTTTACCCTAAATTTTAATTGAATATTTTTATTATTTATAGTCTAATTTATGTATAAATTATTGATTTTATAATTATTAAATTTTGAATTAATTTTTATAATTAAATTGTCATTTATCATCAACCGTTATAAAAATTAAATCAATTTTAATATATCACTAAATA
>NC_029792.2:125301545-125301854 GCF_000816755.2 Arachis ipaensis | reverse complement strand
AAAAATAATAGTCAAATATAAACATAAACAAAGTTTCAGGATTTTGGTTTCAATACACTAAAATCATCTTACAACTCTTATCCAATAAGAATTCATAGATTTTAGTTGAGGAAAATTAAAGAACTACAAAAGTCAAACTCTCTCAATTATGCTCACGAATTTTTAGGTATTATTTTTGCTCTCACATATCTTTTTTTAATAATTTAACACTAGCGGCTCAACAAGCACGTGCCTGTTTAGCTGCTTTTCTATTGAGTTAAAAAAATATTTTTATATTTTTATTTTTAAAATTATAAATTTAATATCAAT